>NC_142940.1:56714576-56729576 GCF_046866305.1 Octopus bimaculoides
TTATATTTTACTGTCTGCTGGTCTGACTAGTGGACGAATGCTGACTATTTCTCTCTCACTCTCTCTCTCTCTCTCTCTCTCTCTCTCTCTCTCTCTCTCTCTCTCTCTCTCTCTCTCTCTCTCACCGCCACTCTGGCAATATTCTCTCTAATCTGCCTTTATAATAGTTTATTTCCCATCCTTTTATAATAGTTTATTTCCCATCCTTTTCTGTCCGTCGGAGATCAGACAGTGCTTTCTCCTTCCGCATTCTTAGCGAATGACAGAAAGTGTTTGTAACCATTAAACAAAAAAGATGAAACAGAATCAGCCTATCTATCTATCTATCTATCTATCTATCTATCTATCTATCTATCTATCTATCTATCTATCTTATCATCATGGACGGACGGTAGACACATCGGCTCCCATGTAAGTTGCATTTTTCACCTCTTAAAAGACCTATTTTGTTTTAAAATTTTGTATAAGTTGTGTATAACACAAAATACTTCGTGAACATATATTTTTCAAATTGGAAATAGCTCTATTTAGAGCCTTATTTCCAAAAATTCAAACATATCTTCCTCGTTCCTAGCCATATTCTTTAAAACGAATATGGCTAAGGTTTTCAACGAGGCCGACTTCCCGCTCCTAATGCCAGAGGCGAAAACACTTAATGCCGTTCCGCATGAACGCAGACAAGTGATGAAGAAGAGCAATGATTCTGAGTCAACTGCTGCTGCCTCAACCACCACCACTACCACCATCACGTGTACAAACTCTGCTGCTACAGCAGTCTTGCCTGCCACCGTCACCAGTGACAACAACAACAACAACGACAAAGACAACAACAACAACAGCAACAACAACGACAACGACACAAATGTCCTTGCTAACACGACCACTGTCCTCACCACTGCTACTACCAGTGACAATAACAACAGCAACAACAACAGGACACCGACCTTCAACACCAACACCACCACTACTTCGACAAACTCTGCCGCCACTACCACCACCTTTGAACCTGGCAGTACCAACACCACTGTCAATACCACCATCAACAACTACAAGACGAACAAGATAAACAACACCACAAACGCCACAAACAACATATCTGCCAGCATCACAAAAACAAATTTTGCCGATGCAACGAAAGAAAAAAGAACAATATTAACATTCACCCAAAAACAAATCAATGACACAAAATCCCTTCTCACGAAAGAAGGTGACACTGTACAAATACACATACCAAAAGCAATTATTGAAAATACAAACGAGAAGCACATATCATACAGACTTATCAACAAGAAAACGAAGCGACCGGAGAGTTTCTCCACCCAAAAAATTGAGATTTGTCTCAAACCGATATGGCCCTTTCAAAGTCATGTTACTTGGGGACGAAAATTTGCCACGGTCCTAGTACGCTTTAAGAGCGAACAGTTAGCGAAGGAATTTTCAACACTCTCTCTCCACACAGATGACTTGGTGATGATACCGAGTTATCTTGGACAGAGAGTGACGAAGGTGACAGTAAAGAATGTCCCTTCACAAGTGGAAACACAGTGGATAGTAGGTTCTATATGCCTCGAAATGGAGGAGGCAAATATATTAGAAATTGCTACTGCAGAGGAGAAAAACTGGGAAGGGGGAAAAAAAGTCGAAGTCCTCCTCCATATCACTGAAGAGGAGTGCCAAAAGATCCCCACACACATCCAACTGGCAAAGGACCACAAGTTATATGTAGTGGTGGAAGGAAGGCGGCCACGTTGTTATGTATGCGGCAGCGAGGCACACCTCAAGGACAGTTGCCCAACCGCCGCCAACCAAAAAAAGCAACAAGGGCAACCACCAAAACCCGGAAAAAAAACCCTACTACCAACACCACCATCAACAATCAAAACAAGAGAAACACAAGCAACACTGGCAACTGAGAAGACAACAGCATCTGCAAAAACAACAAGTGAGGAAGCAGGGGAAAAGAAAGAAAATTCCAAGACTGTTTCCCCCTCCCCCACATCACACACACCTCACACAAATAACAAGCCATCAGCACCAACAAAAGCAGCAACACAACCACTCACACAAGCACACACAGACGCTCACAATTTGCCCCTACCCCCTTCCGATTCCTCAGAACCTTCGTCGGAAGATGAAAGCAATGAGGAATGGCAAATAGCCCAGAAAGGAAGGAGGAAGAGGAGCAAGAAAAGAAAAGCAAACACAAACAAAGCAGGGAGATACACAACTCCCGAAAACACTCCAGACACCAACACAAGCACACACAACTACAACACAAGCAACAAAACCCCAAAAGCAAGTACACACACAATGCTCACTGCCATCAACACAAAAAACTCAGAGTTGATGGAATACATCAGCACAAAAACAAACATAACAAACGAAGACATAAAAACCAGCAACCACCCATACACAACACCGCCAGAACACATCAAAATACTACACATAACACCAACCCTGCACCACACACTAAAATCTATTTTTCCAAAGGCAGTTGGCAAATGCCAAAAATACCTGGCGAAAAAACTATATAGTGATCTCCTCGAAGAAAACCCGAAGGAGGAGACACAAAAACTCTCAAACGGTAAGTGACTCTCTTTATAAAACTTTAACACTCAAATCAAAATGATGCTCAAGATTGGTTGTGTAAATGCGCGTGGCTTGGGGTCCCCTTGGAAACAAGGGTACCTCCTAAATGACATAAAGTCACATAAACTAGAAATCATAGCCATAAGCGAGACCAGACTCCATGATACGCGGGCCCTATCGTCCATGTTTGGCAGACAGTTTAACATTTATTTTTCTCCCTGTCTGCCGAGAATGGGCGGTAGTGGCACGGCGGTACTCTTTCGCAAGAGTCTGGATCTCGAAGTAAAGACAGTATTCATAGAGCCGGAGGGTAGATTGGTTGTTCTGGATGTCGATGGCAGCGATGGGTGTGCTTTTCGACTCATATCAGTATACGCACCACCTTTAACAGGTAGGCCGGATTTCTTTCGACGTCTAGAAGTATTCCTAGGAACGTCTCGTCCTTTACTTTTAGTGGGGGATTGGAATGCTACCTTGGACACGCATCTAGACTATGTTGGCAGAGATAGGAATAGACGGGGATGCAAATGCCTCAAAGACCTGCTCAGACGCTTTCAACTGTCTGACAGGTACCGACTCGATTACCCGAATGCGCCAATGTGGACATGGACAAACCGCATCGGGTCGTCGAGATCGTATCTAGATAGAATACTGTGTAGGAGAGTAGATAGAGATAGCATAGGGTGTCCACAATTTCACATAGTCAGCTACACGGATCACAAACTTGTGACGTGTACGCTAGACTTAGATAAGACACATAGGCAGGGCTCCGGTTACTGGAAACTAAACGCGTCTTTCCCGTCGAGACCAGTTTTCAGAGACCGGATTAGCACGTTAGTAAAGAGGGCTTTGACAGGAGCCATCATCAATAACAAATGGTGGTTTGCCCTCAAGAGAGCAATAAAAGCAGAAGCGGTTAGGTATAGCAAAGCACTAGCCATAGACAGAAACAGAGTAGAGGGTGAACTAGTTAAGAAGCTAGAAGAGGCAATTAGAAGTGGCATCGCATCCGACGTTTTGGCGGCGAGGTTGGCCCTTGACCAACACTTCAACGCCAAACACGAAGGGTGCGTTGTCAGGGCTAGGATGCGTGCTCTAAGAAACGAAGGTGTTGGAGCCGCACGAGAGGCCCGGGTGGCGGAGGCGCAACAGGGCAACAAAGCCACCATTCGGTCTCTGGTGGACGAACAGGGGCGCGAACTGCTCGAGCCAAGCAAAATGTGTGAGGCCTTTCAGCGGCACTTTGCTCGACTGTTTGGGACGAATGGCGAGCGAGAACGCAGGGTGGACTTCAGTGCCTACCTGCACAGCCTGCCACGACTCTCGGCAAGAGAGGCGGAGTGCTGCGAAGGTGCCATCACGGCGGCGGAAGTGAGGGACGCGATGGCGGGATGCTCGAGGGACAAATCTCCGGGTTTGGATGGTCTGCCCTACGAGCTTTACAACTGTAAGCCAGACTTGTTTGGAGACGTCTTGGTGGCGGTGTACTGCAACTGGCAGCAAAACGGGAGCATTCCCGGTTTTGTGAGTCGAGGAGCCGTAACGCTGCTGAAGAAAGATCCAAACAAGGGGGACGTCATAGATAACTTTAGGCCCATCACTCTGCTCAATGCAGACTTGAAAATTTTGGCCAAGGTGTTAGCCAAGCGGTTGGCGCTTGTCATCGAGAAACTGATCGGCAAGGCGCAAACGTGCGCGGTGCCGGGCAGGAGCATCCATGACAACCTCCATCTGATGCGCTACGTCATAGAGAGGGTAGTTAAGGAACCTGGCATGGGTGGGGCCCTGATCAATTTAGATCAATCGAAAGCTTTCGATAGGGTAGACCATCAATACTTGGAGGCTGTCCTCATAGCAGCCGGCTTCGGTCCCATTTTCCGCGGCTGGATGGCTGCCTTGTACAGAGGCATCCGTTCGGTAGTTCGCGTCAATGGGCATCTATCAAGACCCTTCGACATTGCACGTTCGGTCCGTCAGGGATGCCCCCTCTCGTCGCTTCTGTACGTGTTGACTCTCGAGCCACTACTGCGGAAGCTGGCGACGCTGAGGGGCATCCCGCGAGAGTTGGGATGCGGGACGAGCGTGTCGGCATACGCGGACGACGTCACCGTCATAGTGTCTAGCCAAAAGCACATCGAGCTTGTCGGCGAGACACTGAGAGACTACGAAGCGGTAACGGGAGCGAAAATCAACCGGGATAAGTCAGTGGGCTTGCGGCTCGGCACCTGGAGAAGCAACCCCATGCCGTCAAGTAGCGCCTCCGTCGTGGGACGTTGGACTGACGGTCCGGTTGAGATGCTCGGGGTCTGGTTTGGTCCAGACCTCCAAACGGAGAAGAACTGGGACGAGATAACGAGAAGGGTGGCCACTCTAGCCCGGCAATGGGCCGAGAGGAAGCTTTCCCTGAAAGGTCGGGCGGAGGTGGCGAACACGTACATCGCGTCCGTCATCTACTACCGCCTGACCGTCGTTCCTTGTCCCGACCCTACCATCACCAAACTGGAGCGCATCCTCTTCCGCTTCTTGTGGAAAGGAAGCGTTCCGATGGTTAGGCGATCCGTTTGCTGCCAACACCCGTTAAAAGGAGGACTGGGCATGCCGTGGTTGATGATGCGCAGACACGCGCTGAGACTGCGACATCTCCGGCTCTACGTAGACAGCGGTGAACAGGTGTGGTCACCGTTTGTGCGGCGCGCTTTCCCGCAGCTCGTCTCCATGACCGAACTGCAGTCATGGATCAAGAAGAGGCCGAGGAAGGGCGAATGGCACCGCGAGTGTCGCGCTGCTCTTCGGCAACTCCAACAACCCGGGTCAACCTTGAGCGACTGCATCACAACTAACGCATTCTATAGTGGATTAGTGGAGGGAAGGTACGACGACGATTTCGGGGCGAACCTGGGCGTCGACGAGGAATACCTGACCCGCCTGTTTAAGACGACCTTCGGGCCGGGACCTATGGACAACTTCCAGAGATCCCTGGCCTGGCAGTGCTATCGAGAAGCACTACCCGTTCGGGATAAGCTCTACAGGCATGGCTCGAGAAACACGGGGCCGACCTGTCCGAGATGCCGGCAGAGCGACGAAACCGTTCTGCACGCACTCGTACAGTGTCCCACCATTTCCGAGCTGTGGGCTTACGTCGAACAACTGCTATCGCGTGTGGGACGAGTCGGTCTATCAGCCGAGTCTATCGTGAATATTGTCGCGCCTCCTTCCTTTAAACGGGAAGGAAGAGCTATTTTCATCGTACTTGTGGCTATGGCGAAAGAATGTGTATGGTGGACGCGTCTGAAAGGTCTAGAGACAAAGACTTTCCTCTCTGGGCAATCTCTCATCAACTTCTTCAAGTATCACCTGAAGAGGAAGTTGAGAGTAGAAAGGGAAGTCTTGTCTAGTGAATGCTTCAAAAAAAGATGGGTGAATGTAGCAAGGATGGCACGTGTGAACGACGGAGCCATCTTGAGCATAACCCTATGAACAAGAAAAAAAAATAAAACAAAAAGGCAAAAGAGAGTCACTTACTGTTATAGTTTCTTCAATGAGAATATTGACCAAGGTTACCGTGGTCTTTTCCGTGGGCTTTTCCTTCCACGGCTAAACCTAAACTGTCCTCCCCTCTTTTTACACGAGAACATTACTGTGTGATACACGATCCCTATTGATCGGCCTTTCCTTTTCTTTTTTTTCGATCCCTTTTGATCGAACTGCCCCTTTTTCCCTTCCTACGATCCCTTTTGATCGACACCACCAATTTCTTTTTTTTTTTTTTTTTTTTTTTTCCTTCCTTCCCCCTCCCAAAAAGAAAAGCTCTACATTGTATTTGTCCCATCTTCGTTGAGCCCTGTGTGGCTAATAAAAGAAATGTATCTATCTATCTATCTATCTATCTATCTATCTATCTATCTGGATATATATATATATATATATATATATATATATATATATATATATATATATATATATAAGAGACCAAAGTGTACGTACGCTGCTATATTTTTATATATAAAAAATACAAAAATGGGACAAGAACGCTAAACAACCACACAGTTAGGTGATACAAAAAAGGGACATCCAGACAGACAATACAAAGAAAACAAGGACGGGTCATTCGGAGTTTTCTATCCTCAGTCGAGTTCCAGATTATCTTTGCAATTTCGGCTGGTTATACTCGAGATTGCTTCAATTTGGCCAGCCCCAAATATATATATCATGGCCTGATTTGAATACAGCAATACCACAACGACAGCAACAACAGTAGTCACAGCTACTACAACATAATTTCTACATTCTGTACATGGCGTTAAAAAAATATGTCTATGTCTAAATTAGAGAAAACGTGACTTGAGCATAACAGGGCTTGGTTAGGATCTATGGGTGATTGAAAAATCATTACTGCCCACACTCCGATCACATGCTTTCATTTGTTTACGTTTGTTTTACCCCGCTCCTCTTTCTCCTTTCCGTCCAATCAATCTTCGTCGCTACAATAATTATGTTGACAAACAAAACACGAAAGTAAATTGTAATATTTTTCTATTTACCTAATTTCATGGTAATAATCATTTAATTATCTGTTGACTTGTATATCGTACATGCGCTCACATACATACGCATGCATAAACGCGAAAATTCACACATGCATTCAAACACATAGACATGCAAAATATCGATTCATATTTCAGAATAACTTTAAGATGGACATACCGTAAATCCTCAAGTATAGTCCGCCCTTGAGTATAATACGCAGGGGATTTTTAGGGGCCTGTATCTCTGAAAAATTTAAACCTTGTGTATAATACGCACTCCTTCTCTAACTTGAGTCAAGGAGGTCTATATAACGTCCTTGGTTTGCAAATATATATACGGTAACGTCCTTTATTATTATTGTATACATAACATAATGCAAACGTGTAGCTTTTTTGTGCACTTTGTTTGCAGAAAATAAAGAAATAACAGTAATAACATCAGTGAATAATAATAATAATAATAATAATAATAATAATAATAATAATAATAATAATAATAATAATAATAATAATAATGATAATAATAATAATGATGATGATGTTGATGATAATAATAATAATAATAATAATGCAGTACCAGGCAATGGCTCGTATGGCTTTTGATCTTAACTGATTGGAAGTGTTATCATGTTCATTGTTTTGTCTTGGTATAAAAGATGGGCTACAGCAAATATTCTGCTCAATACCACAGATTTGCTTGTCAGTTGTTTGACCTTAACCAGTTGAGCATGGCCTTTGTGGCTGACGGTATATGCATCTCTGATCACAAGCAGAAGTAGTGGGGGAGCATCATAGCCATGTGTTGAGAGGAATTCTTTGGGGTTTGAATAATTCACCTCTGGAAACTCTGGGTAGTAGTTGTGCAAAAAAGACGTACGTAGTTCATGTACACTGTAACACTTGAACAATCCCTAGCTAACCACACGCAAGCTGACGACATGAGATATATATGTTTTAATGTATACCTTATAAGCCACCAAATGGGGTGTGTATTTTAATATATTTCCACTAAACGTTTTGTTCCAGTTACTTTATATCACTTAGCACCCATGCCACATACCTAGCGCCCCACCACCCTCCGTACCACACACATAGACAACTTTCTGCAGAAAATTCAAAACAACTGTATTTCACAAATAAAACTTAAACCTAATTAACCTATAAATATATATATATATCACCCCATTTAGGCCACCCCCATTATCATCCCACTTTTCTTCAATATCCCTCTGGGTCTTTCCACCGCTCACAAGGGAAATGCCCACTTTGGGAACCACTGCTTTATATTATCATTATTGAGTTCAACATCCGTAAACAACCCTTATTCAGGAACCTTTTGAGCGGGATGGGCTACTCGACATGAAGAAAATTCTAACTGTCCCCTCCCGCACGTCTTGCGTTGTTTATCCTGATATGAGATCACCAAGCCGCGCACATATGGTTGTATGCATGTGCCTGGTGTACCCCTATCAGATGAGTAACCATGATGGGTATATTGGGCTTCGTATATTTGTATCCAAGTTTCACTTTGATGGCATGCATTGCTCTCTCACTCAATAATAATAATAATAATAATAATAATAATAATAATAATAATAATAGTAATAACAACAACAACAGTGATGTAATGAGAACAACGACAATAATAACATTAAGAATAATCGCCAGTAACAGACAAGATAGTTGAGGATTGACAAAAAAAAAAAAAGAAAAGAAAATAATAAATGCAAGAATATATATTTAAAAAAAAATGTTTTAAGCAGAAACATATGACTGAAATATAGAAATATTTTGCTAGACTTGGAACAAAATTTGAGGATATGTATGTAATTTATATATATATATATATATATATATATATATATATATATATATATATATTCTATACACACACACATATGTATGTATGCATGCATGTATGTATGTATAGTGTGTATAAATGTGTGAATGTGTGTGTATATGTGTATATAGATAATATTTTACATGCATAATTAAAAGTTGCCGTTAGCTGATGTTTTCGCTGTGCACCAAAGGTTTTGGAATCTTTACAAAGCACAACGGAAGAAAAGATTTTTGGATGATTTTTTTTTTTCAAGATGGAACCTCCTGGAAAGCGTTGAACGTCTACCAAATACCGTGCGAGACATAATGTCTGTAATTTTTGGACATAACGAAATTATCAATGTTGCTGTTGTTGTTGTTGTTGTTTTACAACTGGCATTAACAATGAAGATTGCCACAATTGGCCTAGACACCTACCTGAAAAACTCTGAGGACTGGATGATAAAACTTGTCTCAAAACATGAAAGCAAGAAAGCATCTTACTCAGTAACAAAACAAGCAAAGGAATATCTAAGTGAATTCCGAATACAACAAATTCCAGAATTAGACGTACTAGAAACAAGCGCAGAAAAAGCTAAGCTCATGAAAACCCATGCTAAAACTGCTGCCTTAAATATTCTGACTGATAAATGGCAAGAAAAACCTCTCAATGGCAAATACCCATAGAGAACGAATAATGCCGATTGTTGACAAAGCCCTTACCCATCAATGGTCAATGGCTTCTGGCTTAAAATCAGAAACAGAAGGGTTTATCATAGCAGCCCAAGATCAATGCCTATCTACAAGGAACTACCAGGCCAACATATTAAAAGAACGGCAGCTCCCCAATATGTCGTGTATGTGAGTCTTATTTGAGGTGTGTAAAAGGATAAAGTTGAGAAAGCTATACATGTGTGAGAAAACGAAAACCCAAAGTCTGTGTTTGCGCAACGAAAAGAACAATAACGCCGAAGTCTGATGATTGCTTTATGAATTGAATGTTTAAACAGGAAGCCGTAAAACTAGTACTGCTTATTGGAAATTAAGCCTTTCTTATATGAAAACGCACACTCAAAACACGCATGCAAACATACATACACACACATATACACACACATACACATATACACACTCAAAAAAGGTTCTAAAATAAATGGAAGTAAATGAAATTGTTTATAAGTAATGAAATAGCTGGAATGGTGTTTGGTTGGACACACCAGGGGAACGAAGGAACCAGTGAACAGAAAAGTAACATTCTGGGTTTTGAGAGATCATAAAAGAAACCGAGAACAACAATGAACAAGATGGAGGATTGAATTGGAGAATTTGCCAAACATTGGAGACCAGGCAGCGAAAACACACACACACACACACACACACACACACACACACACACACACGCACGCACACACACACACACACACACACACATACGCACACACACACATACCTACATATAACTCCAGATGCTCAGCTTGGTTTATATGTAGTTTTTCTGCTTTAAACATGTACTCAGTATCCTTTGAAGAGTGACTGTGTGAGGCCTATTATTGCCTTGTGTGTGATTATGACTGTTCGTTTTTTAGTCTGTTTTAGATATCAAGGCTAAGGTCATGCCAGAGAACCACCCTCGGTGTGTTTGTTTATGACTGTTCGTTTCTTAGAATCTGCATCCGTATATGCGAATTTGTATGTGTTTGAAGTGTATGTATCTCCACTTTCTTGTAAGAAAACAAGTAACCTGTTTTTCTGTTCTTCCGTATAGTTGGGAAATACAGGATACAAACAACTGATTCATTCAGGCCCTATTGGTCTTAACCACGTCGAACCAACATCAGCAACATTGAATGAGCTGAGATGGCTTGGACAGGTAGTCCGCATGTCTAGCTCGTGTCTTATCTATAAGACACTCTGCAGCCAGCTATATCATAGAGAATGCCTGGGTAATGGAAAAAAAAAACACGTGGTTCAAAGACTAACTGAAGACTGCTTTGAAGAAGAGCGTCACCGACTCTTTCAAAAGTGGATGACACCGTTGCTTACAGTTCGCGTTGGAGACTCGCTGCTAGAAGAGTATTGACGATGTTGGCCAGGAAAACATTCAACGTTACCAGAAACCGATGGTATGCATACATATCTGGTGTGGTGATGAAAACTCCCATCCATCGGTTTGCGAGTAGGGGAATGGCCTGTAAAAATATAGGTTAGTTGCGAATACTCCATAAACAGTCCCGGACAAAATTATGGGTTGCTCTTTGGCAAGGCATAGCACCCGTCAGTCACCCAGCTAGGGTCGTCATGAAATCCTGAAGCCTTGAAAAGAACGGAAATTCCAGTCATTGAAAAAAGCAGGATAGTATTAAGGAATGAAACGCAAAGCGTAAAAAATATTTTGTATTTGAATTTCTTCCTGTTTCGCAGAACAAATTATACTTTTATCAATGTTGGTCTGGGAGACCCGTTAGTTTGTCTATAGGACTTGCGACAATAGACGAGAACCATGGGCACCTTTTTGAATTCCATATGACAAACACTCGCGGACATGCTTATAAAATCAAAAAGTAACACAGCACCCATGACTTTCAGAAACATTTTTCACGCTCAGAATTGCTTAAGCATGGAATAAACCACTCGCATCAGTTGTTAGCTGTTGAGACACTATATCCTTCAAAACTTCCATGCGTCCTGAAATCCGCCAACAGTGCACCTGATGGCATATTTTTTTCTTTTTAGCTGCAATGCACCTGAGCACTTTATACATTTTCCTTCATTATTATATCATATTCGACATCTAGCCTGTCCATGGATGGACAGGTTACATGGACTGGCAAGATGTCGAATATGTTCTATGTGTGACCTAAGCTGTATATTAAGGCTCGAATCATTAAAAAATTCACAAATGGGGAAAAATCACCTCTAAGCAAGGTACGCAAGAGTGTATACAAATGAATGTGTTTGTATAATAATGCATGTTTGAGTGAATATTTTTCGTGTTTCTGTGAATATCTCCGTGTGTACCAGTACATTTATGCTTGCCTGTATGTGAATGTGAGTGTATGTATGTGTGTGTGAGTTTGTGTGTGTGCGTGTGTGTATGCGAGTGTCCTTGCATGTGCATTTGTATGCAATGTGTGTGTATGTGAATATATGTCTATATGTGTCTATCTGAGTGCGCGGGCACGGGCGCGAGCGTGTGTGTGTATTTTCTACTGCCAATTTTCGAATCTAGTATCGTCTGCTATAAACTAAAAACTCAAACTTTGTGATAAAAAAACAAATCTACTGCTGTGCTGCACCGTGTGACAGATACCAGTTCAACCGACTTCCCACTCTTACTCTAATTCTACACCTACACACTCCTTCTACTTTCTCCTTGCCCCTCTCTCTCGGTCTCAACAGACACACACACATATATACATACAAACATATATATATACATATATATATATATATATATATATATATATATATATATATATATATATATATATATATATATATATATATACATACATACATACACACATACATATAATATATATATACATACATACATACACACATACATAGATATATATAAATATATATATATATATATATATATATATATATATATATTTATATATATATATATATATATATATATATATATGTATGTATGTATGTATGTATGTATGTATATACTTATACACATACACAGAAAAACTGAGACAAAAAAGTGAGAAAATGAGAAAGAGAGAATGAGAAGGGCTTATGAATTTATGTATTAATATACACGTGTGTGTGTATTTGTGTGTGTGTGTGTGTGTGTGTGTGTGTGTGCACGCGCGTGTATGTGTACGTGCACGCCTGTGTGTGACCCGTACACACACACACACAGACACACACGCACACACACATACAGTCACACATTCTTTATTTAGCTGTCTTTTATCTACAGAAACATCTCAAATCATATTTTTACCTTCACACTCTCAGCTCTCTCTCTCTCCCCCCTCCCCCTCCCCCTCTCCCCCTCTCTCCCCCATCTCCCCCTCTCCCCCTCCCCCCTCCCCCTCTCTCCCCTCTCTCTCCCCCTCTCCCCCTCTCACCCTCTCCCCCTCTCCCCCTCTCCCCCTCTCCCCCTCTCCCCCTCTCCCCTTCTCCCCCTCTCCCCCTCTCCCCCTCTCCCCTCTCTCTCTCCCTCCCCTCACCCTCCCCTCCCATCTCCCCTCCCCCTCCCCTCCCATCTCCCCTCCCCTCCCCCTCCCCCTCTCTCCCCCTCTCTCCCCCTCTCTCCCCCTCTCTCCCCCTCTCTCCCCCTCTCTCCCCTCTCTCCCCTCTCCCCCCCCTCTCCCCCCTCTCCCCCTCTCCCCCTCTCTCCCCCTCTCTCCCCCTCTCTCCCCTCTCTCCCCTTGCTTCATGTCAATAATCAGCAACAGCATCAGTATCAACAACAACAACAACTATAAAAAAAGCAATAAAAACAACAATGACAACAGTAGTAATAGCAACAACAATAGTGATAGCAACAGCTGCAACAACTATAACAACAGCCACGGTGTGAGGGAAAACGAGACTAGGAAGATGGCGGCGGAAGGTGAGACGGAGGTGGACCAGGAGGAGAAGGTGTCAGAGAGAATTATAAAATAGCAACGATAGGAAAAATATTTGTACAGTTGGTAAAGTAAAGAAATAGGTTAGTATCTTTGTGCGCGCGCGCGTGTGCGTATATCTATCTATCTATCTATCTATCTATCTATCTATCTATCTATCTATCTATCTGTGCGAGAGTGTGTGTGTGTGCGTGTGTATTGACACACACACACTTGTGTTTCTTGTACATATGATTTTGGGGAAATGGTGGGTAAGAGAGATAGAAGTGTGGCCCAAAACTTAATTAGAACAGCTACAACTACATTGACACGCTCTTACAAGTGTGCGTGTGTTTGTGTATGTATGTGTGTGTGTGTGTGTGTGTGTGTGTGTGTGTGTGTATGTGTGTGAGTATCTGTCTGTTTTTCTATCAGTGTTCCTAAGTAGCATGTCTTTGGAGCGAAGTTTGTCAACTTTCAAATGAATGGCGAGGCAGATCCTGATTACTTGTCTTCAATGATGATGATGACGACGATGATGACGATGATGATGACGATGATGATGACGATGATGATGACGACGACGACAATGATGATGATGATGATGATGATGATCAGCATAATCAGCATTTTCATTATACTCGTCAAAAACATTTTTTGTTGTGGACATTGTCATCTTCTGAAGTACACACACACACACACACACACACACACACACACACACGCACACACATCTGTATGTATATAAATATGTATATATGTATGTATGTATGTATGTACTACGTATCTGTCTCTCTCAATATCTATGTAGGTATGTATGTATATATGTATATATATATAAATATATACATACGGTTATGTATTTGTTTTGCAAGTTTCCTGATGCGAAATCGTGTGTTGGAACAGATATTGTTATATTTCGGGATGATGGTTTTTTTTCTTGCCAAATAAACACAAGCACTACATATTTATTCTTTACTTGTTTATTACTGCTCTTATTTTCAGTCTTTTGTCAGGAAATCTTTTGTCACACATCTTGTGATCTCTTCAGCCACTCTCCATTCCACGCGTCTCCTTCTGTCCAGTTTAGTCTCCTCTGTCTTTCTATTGTGTATATCCTTGTCTACGCCGATGTCCCTCCAAGGAAAACATTGACCGTGTACACCACATGGTGATGGATAACTATAAATCAAATAGCCAATGCTACAAGCACATCCCGCGAGAGAGTTGAGATTATTCTGCACAATGAACTTGTCATGGAGGTTTCTGTTCGTTGGGTGTTACGTCTTCTGACACATGATCAAAAGTGCACAAGCCTGATCACATCACGGAAAATTCTGACGTTGTTTCAAGCAGATCCAGATGGTTTCCTTGAACTTTTCCTAAGCCAACATGACTGTTGGGTTCATCACTTTGAGCCAGAGACAAAAAGACAATCAATGTAGTGGAAACATCCCTCCTCACCTGCTCCAAAGAAGGCTAAGGTCGTT
>NC_142940.1:56742076-56792076 GCF_046866305.1 Octopus bimaculoides
CAAAGAAGAAACACTTGGTTGTGTTTATGTTGTCACATCAAAGGCAGGGGAAACTCTGTTATTTAAGAATTTTTTTTGCATGGAGTTCAAATAGTACTTTTTCCTTTCTCGCTGCGCATCGACATTTTCAATTTGGAGGTTCAATTTGGCGGGTTCATCTAGTATATATATATATATATATATATATATATATATACAATGTACACATACATACAGTGTATACATTTTTAATGTACTTTGCAATATATACTGTACAATATTCTTTTCCTACACATATTCATATGCATGTATATATATATACGTAAATTATCATAAACGACATATACAATACATATGCACACACACACACATACACACACACACACACACACACATGCGTGTGTGTCTGAAGAAAGAGAGAGGGAGATTATACACATCATATACCTACATACACACACATATATAGATAAATAGATACATACATGTATAGATACATGCATAAATACATACATATATATATATATATATATATATATAAATGTATATGTGTATATATATATATATATATATATATATATATATATATACACATATACATTTATATATATATATATATATGTATATATATATATATATATATATATATATATATATATATATATATATATATATATACATACATGCATACATACATACATACATATGTATATATACATATATATATGCATATATTTATGCTTGTATTTATAAGTAAAAATGCGTATATACACGAACGTATATACGCACGCCTGTATATATGTATGTATGCAAGTATGTGTGTACGAACTGTTAAGAGCGTATTTGAATGCGTATTTTCTTGGCTCAAGCATTTTGGATTTTTTCAAAAAAATTCTTCGTCGTCATTGGTCCGAATCAAAATGATTTCCTGTTTCTCAGCGAACATATTATCTTCCAGCAATAATGGAGAATGAGGTATTTGCATCGTCGACATATAATCACCCCCACCTCCCTGTACCAACCTCTGGCACACCAATATTTAAGTAAAAGCTTAGTGTTTTGTTTATAATGCCATGAGTTCGCCCATCCCATCCCACGGACCGAGTAAAAACTTGCTTTATTCAAACGCTATGTGTTAATATGTGTATGTTCGTGTCTGAGTGTTGGGAAGAGACGAGCGCGTAGTTATGTGGTGCATACATACACAAATATACACATATAAGCACACACTCACACGCACGCACATGTATATAGTTATCTGGCCGCCTATCCACCCGCGTGTATGCGTGTATACATATGCATACAATGTAATATTCCTATACGCACTCGGCAAAGGATATTGCGCATTATTCATGATATATTAGGTTGCATTATTTCTTCTGTCGTTTTACATTATTGAGCACTTCTATCAATAATATAAAAGTATATTGAAATACATACTTTTGTCTTTTACCTTTTACTTACTTTGGTCATTAGATTGCAGCCATGCTGGGGCAACGCCTGAAAATTTTTTAGTCGACTGATCCCAGTACTTGATTCCAGTACATTTTCTTCAAAGCCTGGTACTTATTCTATCGATCTTTTTTGTCAAATCGCTAGATTACATCAACACAGGTTGTCAAGCAGCGGTGGGAGGCAAACACAAGCACACGCACGAGCGCGCGCACACGCACACACACTCTCTCACACACACGCGCGCGCGCACACACACTCTCTCACACACACACGCGCGCGCACACACACTCTCTCACACACACGCGCGCGCGCACACACACTCTCTCACACACACACGCGCGCACACAACGAGCTTTATTCAGTTTCCGTCTACCGATTCCACTCACAAAGATATAGTAAAGGACCCAACGCTATAGGAGGAGACACATGCCCAACGTGACACATAGTTCGACTGAACCCGGGACCATGTAGTTGGGAAGCAAGCTTCTTATTTCTTTATTGCCGACAAGGGGCTAAATATAGAGGGGACAAACAAGGACAGACAAACGGATTAAGTCGATTATATTGACCCCAGTGCGTAACTGGTGCTTAATTTATCGACCCCCGAAAGGATGAAATGCAAAGTCGACCACGGCGGAATTTGAACTCAGAACGTAACGGCAGACGAAATACCGCTAAGCATTTCGCCCGGCGTGCTAACGTTTCTGCCAGCTCGCCGCACAGCCATACCTAACACACACACACTCTCTCTGTGTGTGTGTGTGTGTGTGTGTGTGTGTGTGTGTGTGCTTAAGTACACATGATGGGCTTCTGTACATATTTATCTCACAAGCGATTAACCAAGAGATAGGGTGAATATGCGCACATAACGGAATGCATGCCTACAAAATGCATTCGTCATACATAGATATATACACGTTTTATTTAGTCTAGATAAATTCTCAGTGCTAAGTTTGAAGAAAAATGTTATTAAATATGTATGTATGCATATACAAAGGAGTAATTGTATATATATGTGTTTATGTATGTGTATAAAGTAGAAATGTATTCATGTCATATTATTAATTATCTACCAAGGCTTTTAATGTAAATAATCTTTGGTAGCAGATTAAATGCATATTTTGTAAACACTAGAAACCAAATCGCTGTCATAATCGGGTGGACAAAAATTAGATTTAACTCATATCACTTATGCACACACCCACAAGTATATGCACTCATGTACACATATACATAAACCGAGATAAATACATACGCACTAATATCTATCTATCTATCTATCTATCTATCTATCTATCTATCTATCTATCTATCTATCTATCTATCTATCTATCTATCTTCCTAGCTCTCCCGTGAGACCCTTCTGTGAAAGAGCGTAGGTTCGAAACGTTAATGACTTTTTCACTTCCCGAGCGTTAAACTGATACATCTGTTTGTTGTCTACACCTGTCTTCGTCTTTTGCTTTTTTGTGAATTCCCCCCCACCATATATATATATGTACATACGCACACACACACACACACACACACACACACACACACATATATATATATATATATATAATATGTTTGTATGTATCCATGTACACAATTAAGTGTTATGAAGTAATGAATACTTTTACAGTCAGGTGTCACGAGGTACTGAACACTTGAGTTTGTAGCTTCAGTCTGACGTACAGATGGGTGATGCCTTGTTTTTATATTAAAATACGTAAATATGATGTTGAGTTGTGTAAAAAGAAGCAAAAAAGAAAAAGAGAAAGAAAAGAAATTAAAGCCAACTCAGTCGTAAGTTTACTTAATATTCTGAGTCCTTCATTTCACCTATTAAACTATTCAGCACCAACCGATTCGAACTATCTGCGTAGGTGCAAGAAATAGCAGCTGTGTGTTCTTGAGACCGCACCCAGTTCTCTTACATAAGAAAAGAATATATGATATATTAGATCAGTGGTTCTCAAAATGACGATATCAGAGAACCACCATAATCCACTAAAATGCGGCGTTGGATTAACCATTAAGCAAAATAAGTACGTACCTAAGGCATCGAGGGAAGAGGGGCACCACAGAAATGGTAAATGATTTACAACACTAAAGAAATCACTTCAAACTTGCTAAAACAATTATTCCAAGTGGGTTATATGATTGGAAATATAATTTCGAAGTGTTCATGGTGTCATAGTGAGTATATTATCAAAGACTTCGCAATTAAAAGCAAGGAGAAAACTTTTCAAATATAAATAAAGTGGATGCATACAAAAATAAACATTATTTTCCATCTTACTGTTAATTTTGTTTCATTTTGAAAAATAACAGTTTATTTTATGATTTATTATTGTTTATATTTTGAGTTACACATAGGCGGAGGAGTGGCTGTGTGGTAAGTAGCTTGCTTACCAAACACATGGTTCCTGGTTCAGTTCCACTGCGTGGCACCTTGGGCAAGTGTCTTGTACTATAACCTCGGGCCTCACCAAAACCTTGTAAAAGAAAAGATAATGTAATCCTACATAAAATAAAAAAGAATGGGTTGTGTTTGGAATCATCTTATCGGAGTTGATCATTGGTTAAACAACGACAACTACTGAATACTAGGAACTTTGGCAGCCTCTAAGTCCGTTTTGTGCAAGCGTTTTCAAGAAGCGGGCCGCATGAAATATGGCTCATCATTAGGCAAGCAGCACTTCTGACAAAATTCAATGTAAGTTTTCGTTAGGTGTGCCATTCACAAAGTCCCGTGGATTTCACTTTTCTCATGACTACTCTGTGTAGTCGCTCAATTTTCACTGGAAATAACGGGCAAATCACAGCTTTTCGTTTTAAAAAGTGAGCGACATATCAGAAAGTGTCGCTATTAATACACCATAATTGAGAAAGACAAAACAAAGAACAAAAACAAAAGACAACAACAATAATAAACAGGATGGTCTCCGCTGGAATGCTTTTTTTAAATAAATCTACACCAGCAGGGCTGACTTGGCGCTAAGCTGCTAAGCAGCAGGCAGGTTACTAAACGATGTGATAGAAATGATTAAAGAACAAAGGTTAAAGACGAAATGAAAATGAATGTCCCATTATTTGAGCTTCTATAAGCCCGACCGTATGAAACAATATCTGTGGCGTCAGGTTGTTTGATACGCATTAATCATATCACAGTATAAACATACTGCAGCGAGAACTCTATAATATTTCTGTCGGTATGTGAATACGATGACTTTATAATCGCCATCTTGTTTGTCTTGGATGTTAATCATTCTCAGAAAATTATCGCATATTATCGAACCTTGGGTCAGTTATTCCATTTACTGTGACCTCAATCCCTTCTAGTGTAAACGCTTGAGACAAAAAACTGAAAGTTTTAACGAAGGCTGTGTTCGCTGGGAATTTTATTTACACAAGATTATTTCGTAAAACTGCGGAGGCAAGAGGCCAGGGAATTTTTGATATATAAATAGTTTTCCACCTCTTACGTACAAATCTTGGCGATAATAAAACTGCGATGATATGCTGATTAATCTCGCTGTGTGATACCATGAAAACTAATCTCTCTGTGACGATACTAAGGTATTTAATCTCAAAGTAAAATCAAATTATTTTTCACATATCCCAAAAGAAAGGCTGTCATATTTATCAAAATCTATATTGTAAACACCCAGCCTTGCATTGGGATTTATCGAGTCTCATGAATTCTTCTGTTATACGTAGTAAACCCTCGAGACAGAAAAAAAAAAGACTTTGTAAATTTTAACGATGAAGCTTGTTTTCTTGGAATTTTATTTCCACGAGAATATTTCTGTCTCTTACTTCCACCCGCTCTCTCTCTCTTTCTCGATCCATTCTTCTTTGAAGTAGCCTTCTTTTTTAACACTATACATCTTTAGAGGGAACTTCCTTGGACGAAATACTGCGGCTAGAATTTAACAACGCGCAGGAGTGGCTATGTGGTAAGAAGCTTGCTTGCCAACCACATTGGTTCCGGGTTCAGTCCCACTGCGTGGCACCTTAAGCAAGTGTCTTCTACTATAGCCTCGGGCCTTGTGAGTGGATTTGGTAGACGGGAACTGAAAGAAGCCCGTCGTATATATATATATATATATATATATATATATATATATATATATATATATATATATATATATATATATATATATATATATATGTATGTGTTTGGGCGTATATGTGTGTATTTTTTCCCCACCATCTCTTGAAAACCGATGTTGATGTGTTTACGTCCCCGTAACTTAGCGGTTCAGCAAAAGTGACCGATAGAATAAGTACTAGGCTTAGAAAGAATAAGTCCTGGGGTCGATTTGTTCGACTGAAAGGTGGTGCTCCAGCATGGCCGCAGACAAATGACTGAAACAAGTAAAAGAATAAAAGAATATTATGTGTCATATTGGTTTCAAATTTTGTCACAAAGATAGCAGTTTTAGGGGAGGGGATAAATTGATTACGTTGACCCCAGTGGCCAACTGGTACTTATTTTATCGACCCCGAAAGGATAAAAAAAAAATCGACCTCGGCGGAATTCACAACTCAGAACGAAATACCGTAGCTGCAAGCGTTTATCAACAAATATTCATTAAGCATGTGATATCGATAATGAATGTGTGTGTGTGTGTGTGTGTAGGGGAGGGTTGTTTGGGTGGGTGTCTGTGTGTGTAAAGATTTTAGGCTTACCTGTCCACAATTATAAGCAATACGAAAACAGGAACATCATCAAATCTTCTTCCTTTTAATTTTACAGTTGGTCAGACAGCATAATTATTTTGTTACAATGACCGACACGTGTTTCTGCAGCACAGAGTACATGCAATTGCACATGAAACCCAGCATAATCTTCTGTGCACCTTCATTTAGGGTCCTTCAACAGGCGTGTTTCGCAACGAACCGAGTTAATTTATTTACTTGTTGCTAGTTTAAGATACCGAGTGAAGTGATGGGGGACATCATATATGTATGTATGTATGTATGTATGTATGTATGTATGTATGTATGTATGTATGTATGAATATATACACATGCATATATGGGTACAGGACGTCACCAACAGTAAACTACATGAAATACGAAAGCAAATGAGTTAAATATGCAAGCAACAAGAGAAACAAATGGAAAACAGGACAAGTAACATAAAGAACGACCCTTCATCAGTTGTCGGGTGTCTATACACACACACACACACACACACACACACGGATGCTTCAATAGAGAAAATACTTCCCTGGAAGACAATGAGGGATCTGGAAGATCTGCCATGAGCGTCACTCCCGGAGATGTGTAGATAATTCCTCAACTTGTGCATGAGGATCGTCGGAGGACGATCAAAGACGTTTTGAAGCGTTTGAAGGAGAACATTCGGCGAAGGCGGATCGGAACCGTGGAGCGCGAAGAACTGGATTCTTCGCGGCGACAATGCACCCTGTCACCGAGTTCTCGCTCGTGAGTTTCTCGACAAAAGCAACATTTAATCGCTTCTGCACTCACCTGTATTCACCAGATTTAGCACGTGCGGATTTCCGACTCTTCCCTTACATGAAAATGCAGCTCATAAGTTGCCGTTTTAACACCGCTGTCGAAGATCCAGAGCGAATCGCAGAAGGTCCTCAACTCATTTACGGAAAACCACTTCCAGGCCAGATTCCAAAAGTGGTAGGAACGCTGGGACCGGTGCATTGCTGCGCAAGGTGACTATTTCGAAGATGATGTTAAAACTTAGGTAAATAAGTCATTTTTTATTAATCATAATAGTCCAGGAACCTTTTGATCCCACCTCATATATATATATATATATATATATATATATGTATATATATCATTAACATATTTATAATCGTTTAGGAGGAGTAAGCGCATATCAATAATAGCATACTGTTGTCCCAGGAGACGTTATTCGGCCATTTGTGTAACAGAATACAGCAGAGCCAATACTATACTCTTGCATAAACTATGAAATATTAATGATGTTTGTTTAAATATCATTCCACACTGACTACGAAGCGCAAAATTGATCGAGTAAGAAAGAAAATAATTACAAAAGGAGAGTGAATATCAAAGGGGGGTAATCAATCAAATGACAAATTACATCAGGATAGAGTAAACCGAAAAATAGATTGAAATGTCCACTTTGCTGGAGATAAACGACGCCGTATTGGTTTCAGTGTATGAGGTTTCACTTCTGTTAGAATGTCCTTGGTCATGTAATTGTAATAGGTATATATTTTTTAATCATTATTCATTTCTGTTTTGGTTTATTTTACAGTTTTATACTGCCGTCTTAGAAAGGTGGGGGATATTTCACAAAATAATGTAGGATGTGTTATATCGGGTGGCATGGTCTTGTATGAAACGCCTTTGGTAATAGGTATGATGGATCAGGGTTGATCAGGTGCCAAGAAATAATAATATCAAAAACAGCAATACCTTCAGCAGTATAAAACTATGTAAAATAAACTTGAGGGGCCATCTTATAAGATTTGATTATAGGAGAGAATTTCATTTAAAAAGAAATGGATTATCAAACAAAATTCAGTTGCTCTTAGTTGGTTCTTTTCTTTTACTTTTCTTTTACTAGTTTCAGTCATTTGACTGTGACCATGATGGAGCACCACCTTTAGTCGAGCAAATCGACCCCAGGACAGACACACAAACATATGGCTGATATTTTTTTTCTAAAAAGGGTCAAATTAATCTTTTATTACAAAGAAAGCAAGTAACAGATTTTATTTTAACTGCTAAGGAAAAAAAAGTCCAAACTTTCCAAAAACTATTTAGAATTTTGAGAACCTTAATCCAAAACCGTGACCCTGACGTTTTCACAATTTTTAATGACATTTCCGGTGAACTTAGTGACAACATTAATGCAAATAATCTCTTAATGCTTTTGTGTGAAGAACGTTGCAGTTCAGTAGATACTTTCCAAGTAAGAATATATATAATTTTACAAGATAAAACTTGGATTAGATATCTATTCAATGTTCAAGAAACCCTAATGAATTTAAATCCAACGGAATATGAAAAATTAATTGTCCCCACTTAAAATTCCATAATACTAATATAATTTAAAGAATGCTATTTTCTGAATTTTGGTGTAATATAAAATAAGAATACCCACAACTATCAGAAAAGGCTATTAAAGTACTTATTACCTTCTCCACAATGTATTTTATGAAGCAGGATCTTCTGTATACACACGCACACACACACATAAACCAAATCTTCGTAACTGACTGAGTGCTGAGGAGAAATGAGAAACCAGCTGTCTACCATTAAACCAAACTTCAAAGGGATTTGTACAAAGATGCAACAGAATCTCTCATCCTACTGATTTTCCTTTCATTTTCTTTCTCTTTTAGAACGTATTCTTAGAACTAAATATAGTTTCTGTAAACTTGTGATCGTTTATTTTTACTATAATCACCCGATTTACATAAAAACTTTTTAGGAGGACCGCACATACTCTTTGAGAACATTAAGGGATGCACGAGGGAATCACAGCAGTACAATATATATACTATGTGTGCGTGCATGTGTACGCGCGCATCTGTGCATAGTATACGTGTATATATATATACATACACAAACACACGCATACATACACGTGCGCGCACACACACACACACACACGTGAATGAATGATAAGTATTACTATGTATGCACGTATGTATAATGGGAGATTCTTTCGTCGATTTCGATATATTAGTGCCTAAAAGCTCAGTCAATTACTTAATGTATCTGTCTACACTGTGACTCCAACCCATCTCTAGATTTACAAAGCCATATTCCTTACATGGATATGTTTGTGTATGTGCATGCGTGCGCGCGCGTGTATAAAGTGGATGTGTTAGGGTGTGTAACTGTGTGCATGCATGTAACAGGTCCCTGCCTCATTTGAAACTGTCTGTTTTGTTAGTAAACATAAAACACGACCTTAAGGTTGAGTGGTAACGTCATGAAAAATCTAACCAATGACAGTCTACAATTACACATAAAATTCGTTGACTGATGTTACTAGAAAGTTATAACGAATCCAGTCTTTGATTAAGCTAATCACAGCTTATAAAAAGAGCTGAGAACAACAGGTAGGGTATCAGACGAACATAGTCACAGACAGCTGGACAAACAAAGGGCAGACACAATCATGCAAAAACAGTCCATAACGTTAATCTCAATCTTCCAACTAAATTTCGTCATTTTCTTAGAACGGTCGTGTTTCATTTTCAGCTGTTAAACATAAAACAAGAGATGAACTTAAATGATAGACTATTTACTTGCTTCCCTTGTAATAAATGTTTTCACACACGCACACACATATATATATATAAGGTTGAAAAGTAACACACGAGTTGATATGTATCGGGAAAATAAGACAATAATTTTATCATGAAATAGATTTTAGAACGTTTAGTACCAGTTTCAGTCTTTTCGACTTTTTCAACTCTCATTTGACTGCGGCCATGCTGGAGCACCGCCTTTAATCGACCCCAGGACTTATTCTTTGTAAGCGTAGTACTTATTCTATCGGTCTCTTTTACCGGACGGCTAAGTTACGGGGTCGTAAACACGTTAGTTTCAGTTGTCAAGTGATGGTGGGTGGGGACAAACACAGACGCACACACACAGACACACACACACACACACACACACACACACACACACACACACACACACACACACACACATATACGACGGGTTTCTTTCAGTTTCCGTCTGCCAAAATCCACTCACAAGGCTTTGGTCGGCCCGAAGGCTATTGTAGAAGGCACTTGCCGAAGATGCCTCGCAATGGGACTGAAACTGGAACCATGAACCGTGTGGTTGGTAAGCAAGCTACTTACCACAGAGCCACATCTGCACCTATATAGAAGTATCTACAAAACATTTAATTTTTTCTTCAATTTAATTGTTTTTCATGTTTTACTCTCAGTTGAAAATATATATATTGCAGTTTTCGATATCGCGTGTATTTCGTAATTTACAGTTGCTTCTTTTGGAGCAGTTCCGTAAAAAACGCCTCAATGAACGCAGTATTTACTCAGCAGATATAGCTGGATAAGTAACTGCAGACATGTTTATAAGCAAGATGCAAGATAAGATTAATCAACACGGAGGTGTAACTATGAGGTAAAAACTTTATCGCGAGCTCCGAACTTCAATGTTTGTTATTTATACTCTATAAATAAGTTATTCGTAGATTTTCTGATTATTGGAACAGGAGATCATAAGGAAATTTCCCTGCTTCCAATTTTCAGATTGCTGTTGTTCATGGAAGTGCTTCCCAAAGATAAACGCTTGGATTATGCTATCCCAATCGACCTGCTTTCTCTTTCTCCTTTTCTTTCTCTTTCTCTCCTATTCTTTGTGTGTGCGTGTGTGTGTGTGTGTGTGTGTGTATGTGAGTATTCTCACACACACACGCACACACAAAGAATAGGAAAGAATAGCATATATAAAATAGTCAATAGACAACATATTTTTCATAATTAGTGTACATTTCAACACATTTAAATGTACACTAATTTTATATATATATATGTATATTATTGTAAGGTATATCTGAAGTAAAAGCAGATTTGTTACTAGAACTACTGTACTATATATTTATTATTAGTGAAGATTACAAAGTAACATGTCAAGTCGAGGTTCTCACCAATTTCTCGGGTAATGAGGAGAAAATGTTAAACGTTTCTGTTTATATAGCGTGTCATTATAATTTATTACTAAAAATCATCATCATAATGGATGTTATATTTTAAAATCTATAAACGTTGATTATCGTTCTCTAATAGAGAAGGAATAATGCATGATTTTAATATAACTAGGAGGTTGTTTGTACAAACGACAGGTTGATAGTTTTTGTGTAAATGTGTAAATTTAAATGCAATTTACGGTTTACTAGAAACTTAATATGATATCTAAGAAATGACTCCGTCGAGATTTGTACCTACTGCGGTCTTTAAGTCTAACTCTTTGAATATGTTGATGAATTTCTTTCTGACAGCATCTATTCTTGTTCTAAGGAGAAACTGCACGTACGTATGAATGTATGAATGTATGTATGTATGTATGAATGTATGTATGTATGTGTGAGAGAGAAAATGACAAGGCACAACACAGCTCAGAATCTGCGTGTTCATCATGCCGCCATCCAGGTGACAGTATATAGGTGCAGTTGCTGAGAACGCATCACTTCAGAGAGAAAAAAAAAAAAGAAAAGAAAACCATCATTTCCCACCACCATCATTCTTCCATTTGCACATCTGTATCTCTACTGCCACCACTCTGCCACTTCCACCTCCACCACCACCACCACCACCACCACCACCACTGCCGCTCCTGTATAACAAGACACCAACCTTATGTAAAATACCTCGTGCTAAATACTGACTTATGTAAGTTAGGTAAAGATTATTCATAGACATTGTAAAGATGGAACAGATTAGATTGAAGAAAAATAAAAATAAAAACAGAGAAAGAAAAAAAGAAAATAAATAAATAAATAAAGAAAGAAAGAAAGAAAGAAGTGTAGAAGAATGGAACAGACGCTCGCAATTGCACATCGTTTTAAACATAAACCGTCTTTTGTTCAGGTCAAAAGAAAATGTAGAAAAAAATGAGATGAAGATGCTAAAGGATAAAATTCTTGGACTTTTGCTTTTCGCTTTTTATTTATTTGTTTATTCGCATTTCCACACCCAATTTTGTTTGACTAGTTTCGAAGCTAACTGACTGAGGCTAAAATTCTTTGATACAACGGAGATGTTTGATGTTGTTATTTTTTAATATCTGAACCGGAGGAATAAGAGTTGCACCTATGACACTTTTTTTCCAGCCTTCGAAATTGGTGGGAAAGGAAAGAGAAGATCACCCCAGGCTGCGAAGTCGACCGCGTCTGAGTTTGAATTCTCAACAGGAAGACGGACAAAATGTGGCGAAGCATTTTGTCCGGTGTGTAACGATTCTGCCAGTCTGGTTACCTTAAATAAGATTTTGCACGCCAGACAAAATACTTAGCGGCATTTCGTTCGTTTTTACGTTCTAAGTTCAAATTCCGCCGAAGTCGACTTGGCCTTTCATCCTTTCGGTACCGATAAAATAAGTACCGGATGGACACTGAGGTTGATGTAATTAACTCATTCTACCCGATAATTGCTGACTTTGTGCCAAAATTTAAAGCCAATATTAACATATGATTTCTACTATAAATTCAAAATTTTTGACATGGACACATAGCTTCCGTAAATTCGTAGAAGAGCGTACAATCGAAGTTTCACCTTTAGTATATGGTTCATATTTTTTTTTATCGTCTCCAGAAAGGTAAATGTCAAAGTTTACCTGAGCAGGATTTGAACTCAGATCGTTAATAAAGTAACAAAATAGATTACGTGTTTTTCTGCCACTTACCAATTCCGACATCTAGCATTCTTATAATAGTTGTCAGTTTTCAATTGGCTGATTGGCTGAAATTTTAATAAAGAAATCAATTTTTATAGTTTCGTAACTTTTTTATGTTTTAATTTCTCCTAAAAAGTTGTTACAATTTTCAAAATTAGAACTAAATACCACATATGTGTAGAAATTCTCGAAATAGTCGGGTCTAGTATGTAAAACCAAAAAGATTCTTATTTTAAATATGGGCATAAGTCTATTACACATGATGTAGTCTGAGAACGCGGAGGCGCAATGGTTAGGGCAGTGGACTCGCGGTCATAGGATCGCGGTTTCGATTCCCAGCCCGTGCGTTGTGAGTGTTTATTGAGCGAAAACACCTAAAGCTCCACGTGGCTCCAGCAGGGGTTGGTGGCGAACCCTGCTGTACTCTTTCATCACAACTTTCTCTCACTCTTACTTCCTGTTTCTGTTGTGCCTGTAATTCAAAGGGTCAGCCTTGTCACACTCTGTGTCACGCCGAATATCCCCGAGAACTACCTTAAGGGTATACGTGTCTGTGGAGTGCTCAGCCACTTGCACGTTAATTTCACGAGCAGGCTGTTCCGTTGATCGGATCAACTAGAACCCTCGACGTCATAAGCGACGGAGTGCCAACAACAACAGTCTAAGAACAGAAGATTACTAGGACATCAATATTTAATTGGTACCATTTGCACTTCGCAGACATAGCTCTCGGGGGTCATTGAAATAGACAAGTTACCATACTGCGACAAGTACCGGAACTGAAGAGTGATGTCTCTTAACGTCCAAAATGTTGTAAACACGATTTAAAATTTTGTAGACATAATTAACAGCTTTGTTATATAATATACCATATCAAACCGAAACGTTATACAATTAATCAGTTACGCCAATTATACTATAAACTGCATCACCACAAAAAACAGCAATAACCACGTTACCATGACTAAGACTAAGAAACCATCAAACCTGAAACGCAACCACGCCACCACCACCACCACCACCACCACCACCACCACCACCACCACCACCACCACCACCACCACCACCACCACCACTACAACCGCTACGCTACCAAAACCACTGGTACAGCTTCCCCGCCATCACTACACTGACACTGCAACTGCAGCTACCGATTCTGTCGACAAACAATTAATGATCTGTCCATGCTCAACACTATAAACATTGTAAACTTTGTTGCAACACATAAACGCACACTCACACACAAATACATGCATATATATATATGTGTGTGTGTGTGTATGTATATAATATATATGTGGACACGCACACACACACATACACACGCGCGCGCGCGCGCACACACACACACACACACACACACACACACATATATATATATATGTACATATATACATACACACTCTCCCTCTCTCTCACGCTCATACACACACATACACGCATACGCGCACGCACACACATACACACGCACACGCAAGCTCAAAGCAATACGCACACATAATTCGGTTAGTGAACCCAGAGCATTGGCAACTAATAATGGTTTCCCTGCGTGGGAGTGACGCTGTTCATCACATCAGCTGGAATAAACTTCGAAAACCTTCATATCATAATATGAATGAAGAAGCAATTTATATAAAACATCCACCGGTGATCGTTAAAGAACTAATTGCAAATAATTACTAAGGAATCTTCAATACGTCTTCAGATGAGCACAATGACTGAAAAAAAAATATATAAAAGAAGAATAAGTACAACACCAACAGCAACAGCAAGCGTCCGACTATGAATTTGTTGTTTGCGAAACAAACTTCTAACCATACCAAAATGCCAGCGTGTAGTTTGAGACTGTTTCCGCTCCGTGGCATAAGTAGGATACGAGTGAAGTACTTATACTTCGATAGTCTCGTTGTTACTGCTCTATTTTGTTTTTTTCTTTTCGGGTGGCAAACTGGAAAAATAGTTAGCACTACGGGCAAAATGCTTAGCGGTATTTCGCCGTCTTCACGTTCTGAGTTCAAATTTTGGCGAGGTAGTGCTTGCCTTTCATCCTTTCGGGGTCGATAAATTGAGTACCAGTTGAGTACTGGGGTCGATGTAAGAAAGGCAGCAAGCTAGCAGAATCATTCGCATGCTGGACAAAATGCTTAGCACCATTTCTTCTGGCTCTTTAACGCGCAGAGTTCAAATTCCAGCGAGGCCTCCTTTGTCTTTCATCCTTTCGAGGTCGATAAAATAAGTACCAGTTGAGCAATGAGGTCGACATAACGGACTAGCCACTCTGCCAAAATTGCTGGCCTTGTGTCTATAATAGACAGGATTATTATTGCACAATCAAGCACAGTTTTGAACGCTCTGTGTATTTTTTGAAGACTATTTAATTGTCTTAGTTTTTCGTACGACTCATTATTATGTACACATGAGCAATGTGGAACGCCATTGTAATGAATTTGTAGGCCATATGGGTCAGAGAACCATTACAATTATCATGTCAAAGGGGTTACAGAAAATCACTGAAATATGGCGGTGACTTTACAATTTAGTTAGCGTTACACAATAGTAAATTCTGACAGATATATAATTCAAGCTTTTTTTTATTACTAGTCAGGTTATATGAATGCACTCTTGTGTCTCAAAATGGTTTACTCACGAACAAATGTATATATGTATGTACGCATGTATGCATGTATGTACGAACCTGTTTATGTAAGTATGTATGTACGAACGTATTTATGCATGTATGCATGTATATGCATACTCCAAACACACATTCTCGTGTACACCCACATAGACATTCTCCCCCCCCCCCACACACACACTCTCTCTCTCTCTCTCTCTCTATCTGTTTATCTATCCATATCACCGCACACACTCATTCTCTCACACACACACGCACACAGACACACACACATACAAATATAACACTTTCTCCAGAGCGTGCTTTCGTCTATATAAGCAAATGTACATGTATGTAAATGCTCATATCTATATATATATAGAAATAATCGTACACACACGTTTTACATACAAACACACATCGTGCGCACAGGACGTAAACACCGATTGTACATCGCCAAATGCAGATACACACGAGATCAACGCATTCACCTACATGTCTACTGAGTCCGCCAAAAAAATATACACTCTTTAGGAAAGGAAAAATCTGTTTAAAAATTTTAATTCAGTGTTATTGCAATTTGATAAAGCGTCGAAAGCGGTATCTATATCTATAGAGGGTCATTTTTATATATACATATACTATAATCCTTTTGAGATCTCAGAAAATTTTATCTGAATCTTCTGATTCTTTTAATGTGCTGGTTTCCTGGTATTAAATTGATATTAATTAATATCAAATTTTTATCTTATTATGTTAATTATACAGATTTAAATATATATTTATACAGACTTTTTCTTACTTAAAATGTGTATACATTTTTTTGGCGGACTCTGTATATACATGCACGTTACTTCTTTCTTTCCTTCAGCCCTCTACACTTGGTGGAGGTTTAGAGGCGCCATTGTGACATAGGGCGCTTCTTGGGCTTTTACATCTAACGGAGTCCATCCCTCTATAAGTTTGAACTCATCCGATTTATTCTACAAAGTGGGAGAGAGAAAGAGAGGGGAAGAGATAGACAGAGACGGCCAGACAGGCAGACAGAGTTGATGATGATGATGATGATGATGATGATGGTGGTGAAGAAGAAGAAGAAAAGGAAGAAGAAGAAGAAGAAGAAGAAGAAGAAGAAGAAGAATCGACTCCAGTATTGAACTGATACTTTATTTATCGCGCCCGAAAGAATTAAAGGCAAAGTTGACCTCAGCGGGAGTCGAACTCGGAACTTAGACAACCGGAACGAATGACGTCAAGTATTTATATCTGACGCTTTAATGTTTCTACCAAATACTACCCCATGTTAAGTTAATACACACACACACACACACACACACACACACACACACACACACACACACACACACACACACACACACACACACACACACACACACACACATTCATTTGCGTGTATATGTGCAGACAATTAATTAATTAAATAAATAAATAAATATATAGACTCAAACATTTCCAAAAACAAATAAACAATTCACATGATTCTTTTATTCTTTATTTTTTTTGCTTGTTTTAGTCATTTGACTGCGGCCATACTGTAGCGCTCGCAGGATTTATTCTTTGTGAGCTTAGTAATTATTTTATCGGTTTCTTTTGCCGAACCGCAACCGTCAGTAGTGGAGCGATGGTGGGGGGACAACCACAGGCACACACACACACACACACACACACACACACACACACACACACACACACACACACACACACACACACACACACACACACAAATACATACATTTGATGAATGTTGCATTATTTCGGCTCTTTGGTGGTTAAAAAAAATCACATGGACTAATGCAGCTTTTTCAACGTTGATCTCGTTTTCTTCTTGGAAATTTACGAATTTTACATACACAAATGAAGTAGGCAAGGACAAATATGCAAGGCTTTTCTCAAATTTAAAATGAAATGCGACATTGTTTTTGTTATATAGGCGCAGGAATGACTGTGTGGTAAGTAGCTTGCCCACCAACCACATGGTATTGCATGGTAACTATGTATGTATCGTCAGATACAACTGGATAACTAAAGCTAAATCAAAGCAGTCGCTCACAAGCGAGTATAACTTTGTCACATGGACCACGCTTTGGCTAATTGCTTCAGGTGGTTAAGTAGTCGCAAACAGACAGAAACTTTCTCATCCCTCCTGCTTTTGATCCAATAGATTATCAAAGATATGATAGATTAAGGGAGAGTGACTGCACAAGATGTTGGTAGTCACTAATTTCAGATGACCAGACTGGAGCAATGTGAAATAAAATGCTTTGTTCAAGGAGACAATGTGTTGTTACTCGGTGCAAGAATCGAACAAGAACCGAGAACTCACGCACTTTCACTGAACTAAAGCACTCTTAAAGAAAAGACAGCTCAAACTGTGAATAACTATAAATTTAATCAATCGCCACAAGAATTCTTCAAAAATTCGTTAAAGAAACGTATTTAGAATCAAACATAAATTGGTTTTTGAATACATATAATCATCATGGTTAAAAGTATTAGTCTTCTGCGACCCAATTAAGGTTATAGCCACAGATAATTGTTGTTGGCACTCCGTCGCTTACGACGACGAGGGTTCCTGTTGATCCGATCAACGGAACAGCCTGCTCGTGAAATTAACGTGCAAGTGGCTGAGCACTCCAGAGACACGTGCACCCTTAACGTAGTTCTCGGGGATATTCAGCGTGACACAGTGTCACAAGGCTGACCCTTTGAATTACAGGCACAACAGAAACAGGAAGAAAGAGGGAGAGAAAGTTGTGGTGAAAGAGTACAGCAGGGTTCGCCACCATCCCCTGCCGGAGCCTCGTGGAGCTTTAGATGTTTTCGCTCAATAAACACTCACAGCGTCCGGTCTGGGAATCGAAACCGCGATCCTATGACCACGAGTCCACTGCCCTAACCACTGGGCCATTGCGCCTCCACCCACAGATAATTATATGAGGTATATTACAAAATTTGAGTCTAAATGCTTTGGTTTTATGCAAGGATCGAAAACTGTTGAACTAGACTTGAGTCTGAGACGGTAAACGAACAGGCTATGCGTACTTTCAAACGTTAACTGGTTCATATAACTGAATCACCCGAAACAACATAGAATAACAATCTTGTTAATAAAACACCGAATAGCGATACATGATCCTACAATAATAACACCAATGCCAACAGCGACGTACAAGCAGACAGTATAGCACCATTGAAGCTACTAAAAGGGTAGCCATGCAACAGATACACCTTCCTGCCATCAGAAACAATTTATTTGAAATTCATTGTCTTGCCGAGCAAACAGAGAAATACTAAAATCTTTTTAAAATCTGACAAGTAATTTGTAATAGTATATATTGCAGCAGGTATGAAGCATTAACTTGAAAGACAAGCCATTCAAAACAAATATAGGAGTTTTCACAATTTGAAGTGGTTGTTTTAAATGTAATAAGAAGAAATCATCTAAAATGTTTCTCGTAACGAAGCGTAGAACAACATACGAGACTCAATCGCCTGATATTTATGTGTCAGCAAATACAGGGAGGAATCGAAACTTAAAACGTACAATTATATTTCGGTGTTGAACAGCTCACAGATTCTCGTAGTTAGGAATGTAATATAAACAATAATGTCGCAAAACATCAGAAGCATGTAGAATACAAATTAGAAAAGCAGTTTGGGTACAGAAAAGTTAAAACCTTAATCTTCCGAGATCTTAAAAAATATCTTGTTGTTGATGTTGAAATTCCAATGAAGAAGCCTTGGATCTAGGTTAGAAACCAGCTCTTTCTCTTTTGGTAAGAAATCTTGAAATAAAACTGAACAGTGACATACATACATACATACATACATACATACATACATACATATATGCATGCATGTAATTATTGTGGCCTTGGGATGTGTAACACACTGTCTAAATACCAATCTTGAGAAATTAGGCTTCTCAAAACCAGAAAGGAGAAAGCTAATTCAAAGACTACAGATCCAGTCCATCACTGGAACTGTAAATATCTGTAAAACTTTCCAGAAGTTTATCATTTAAATATATACGAGCATATCTAGATATGCAACTATATGCGTGAGAATACATACATAAAACGTACAAATCTGCACATACAAATCTGTACGTACATAGATAGATAGATAGATAGATAGATAGATAGATAGATAGATACATACATACATACATACATACATACATACATACATACATACATACATACAAAAATGCCCTGTTCTTGATGTTGAAATTTCAATGAAGGAGCCTTGGATCTAGGTTAGAAACCGATTCTTTCTTTATTGACAAGAAATCTTGAAATAAACTGATTAATGACATACATACATACATACACACATACATACATACATATATGCATGCTTACATACATGTGTTATGCCAATGGAGGTTTGAAAAGGAGGAAATGTCTTTTCAACATTTCCATTAATTTCGCAAAGACGACAAATAAACGAACGATATAAATAAAAATTATCTGGAGAATTAGAATTAAACATTAACGCGGTTATCGTTGCTTTGGTGTTGTTTTTGCTATATTGCTGTTTGGTATTTTTGCTTTATTGTTGTTTACGGAACTAAAAAATATTTTATGTTCATCGAATGATCGCAACTATTTCGAGATAGCAATCAGGAAACAGAACTGAGGAACGCAGAACATTATGTATATGTGTATGTATGTATGTATGTATGTATGTATGTACGTACGTATGTACGTATGTATGTATGTTTGTATAAATGCATGTATGTATGTGTGCGTGTGTATGTTTGAGTGTATGCATATATTTATATACGTACATACACATATGTATACATACACACCAACTCACACACACACATATGCATACATAAATACACACATAAACACACAAACACACACACACACATACATATATATCACTAAATCCCAGAGACATCTAACGTAAAATAAATCTTCATGTCAACGTAACAAACTTAAATAGTTTAGATTAAAAATCATTCTAATTTGAACTTACTTCAGGTCATGTTACTCTGCAAACATATCTTTCATAAATTCACGTGGCAACCGTTTAAGTTTGCCGTGAAGAGAGCAACCCTAAAATTTTTTTACATATGACCCTTCGACGAATCAGAACCTCAAAACTGTTCGGTGAATTCCAGGAAATACTTCCTCAGTTCAGATTTTTGAATTTCATATAATCGTTAACCCATTGGGGAAAAGGCCTTACTGTATTTGTTCCGGGTATTTATTTTTCGCCGAAGTCAACTTGGTCTGATATCGTTTGGGCGTTGCTAATACCCACCATCTTAAGTTGCCGGCCTTGTGCCATAATTTTAATATGGTATAAATTGATGCCATCTCAACTTTACACTGTTATATAAGATTTGTCTTCGATACTTTTACTAATTCGTGTCAGATCTTGGTAGCTTTATAGTGATATATTTGTAGAAGTGGACTGGTACATAGTGACATCATCTCATCTCAAGGCTGTTACAAGAAGATATCAACTCGTTTCTAAACTTTTTTTTAATATTAATATAATCGTATCACCAGGCAAAATGCTTTGCGACATTTCGTCCGTCTTTACATTCTAAGTTCAAATTCCGCCGCAGTCGACTTTACCTTTCATCCCTACGTGGTCGATAAAATAAGTACCAATTGAGGACTGGGGATGATGTAATCGACTTATCCCCTCCTCCTAAATTGCTGGACTTGTGCCAAAATTTGAAACCAACGTTAATATCATCGTTTATGAGGACTGTTTCATAGGATATCCACTCGTCTCCTGTTCAATATCGAATTTAGTTAAATAGTTATACTGTCTCATTTCTGAACAGTTTCACAACTGATATCTTCTTGTTTTTATATTTTTATATACTGATAACTTCTCGCCAGCAGATATTTTCATACTGAAATCATGTTGTCTCTGGGCTATTTCAGATTAATATCACCATATCTCGATTGTTTCTTAAAGATATCATACTGAATTTGGACTGTGTCATAATGGCAATATTTTATATTAGAGACACGCACAATGGTGGGACCTGTATCGCCTACATGAACCACACGCATGAGACTCTAAAATCAGTAGAATTATCTGGAGTTTAATCTCTATAGAGCGTTGAAGAAAAAAAGGAAGGAAGAAAGACAGAAAGGAAAGAAAGAATAAAAGAAAAGAAGGAAGAAGTGCAGGACTCCTTTCCCTGATATAGGTGCAAGTTTGAGATGGATGGGTCTCACCATACCTGCAATAAATACTCTTCATGAAAACAAACACCTCTGTAGCTCTGAATTACTTCTGGGACTAACAAAGTCATTCACTTCTGAGCCTCATACAAACATTCACTTCTGGGAATCACGCACACGCTTCTGTGGGCTCACATACTTATCTCACAATGAACAGAATAGAAAATAGCAACAGGAATTAAATAGTACAACATTGATACAGGGTACAAACTTTCATAGATAGATAGATAGATAGATAGATAGATAGATAGATAGATAGACTGAGAGAGAGAGAGGGGCCCCAACATATCTACGGAGTACTTGGATGGTATTTCATTTTATCGACGATCTAAAGGGAGATAACTAAAGACATATCTAATAACAGCATGCCCGTTATTTATGAAGGAGGTGCCTCATTTTTGATTAGTATGTATTTTACTGACATCAAAAGGTTGAAAGGCAAAAATTAGATACCTTCTTGGTTTAAAGTGAAAACATTAAGGAATGTAACTAAATGCATTTCAGTAATCAACATACACACACACACACACACACACACACACACATACATACATACATACATGTATGTATGTATGTATGCATATATGTATGCATATATGTATGTATGTGTGTATGTATGTATGGAGTCTATCTCACACACACACATACACACACACATATATATATATATATATATATATATGTGTGTATGTGTGTGTGTGTATGTGTGTGTGTGTGTGTGTATAAATATGCACTTCGCATCGGTTTCGCTTTCGAATAATACCACCCCACTAGCTAGGCGAGCAGGCCAACATTCACCCCACCCCGGAAAACTAATCCGTCGCAGGATTGCCCATTTACAGCTGGAGCAACGTGAAATGAAGTGTTTTGCTCAAGAACACAATGCGTAGCCTGTCTGAGAATCGAAACTGCGATCTCACGACCGTGAGTGCAATGCCTCTGACCACTAGACCACACATCTGCCCTTGTGGCAAAAATTTGAAATAATTATATATGCACATATATTCATATATAATTATTTCGAATTTTTGCTACAAGAGCAGCTTGGTAGAGGCGGGGATGAGTCGATTACATCGCCCCAGTGTTCAACTGGTACTTAATTTATCGACCCCGAAAGGCAAAGTCGACTTCGGTGGAATTTGAACTCAGAACGTAGCGGCGAGCAAAATATCGCTAACCATTTCATCCAGCGTGCTAACTAGTCTGCCAGCTCACCGTCTTATTTTCAGATATAATAGTAACCGTTTTACACAAAAAAACATTTCAACACACCCTGACGTCCCAGTCTTATCCTCAAAACGAACGAAACCCACTTAACTATGTATTAAACCATAAGCAATAAAACACTTAAACATTATTTTAAAATAAAATATAAAAGCCGCAGGAATCTAAGAACAAAAAAGGATAAAAAGCGCAACAGGCTCGACATCTGGGAATAAAGTTAATAAGTAAAGAAAAACAAAGAGGAACGTGTATATAAATTTCAATGCAAAATATAATGTCTGAATTTTATCCAAATAGTCACCATGTAAATGTCTCTAAATAATTTAAATATAGAAATACAGAGAGAGAGGGAGAAATAAATAAAATATGATATTGAATTGATAACAAAAAGGTGTTGACGTAAAGATTTGTTTTTCCTTTCTGTTCTCTTTTCCTTTTCTTTTTCTTTTTTTCTTTTTCTTTTCTTTTGTTTTTTTTTCTGCTTCTTTCTTTTTCTTCTTAACAGAAAAAACCCAGCTTTTCTTTATATCACTAACGATTCGGAGGAGTTCGTGTGTGTGCGCGCGTGTGTGTGTAGGAAATAAAGCATCACGCACGCACGCACACACACACACACACACACACACACACACATGTATATGTGAATATGCGCATATATACATAAACATATATATGCATACATGTACATACGCACATATATATATATATATATATATACACACACACACACATATGCATGCATGCATTCATACATACATACACACACACACACACACACACACACACACACACATATATATATATGCGTGTGTTTGTGTATATATATATATGTGTGTGTGTATGTGTGTATAATACTGCATGTTTGTGTGTGTGTGTGCGCGCGCGTGCGCATGTGTGTGCGTGTGTGTGTGTGCGTGTGTGTGTGTGTCTGTGTGTGTGTGAAACATGGACAATAAAGAATTTCTTACATGTTCTGCGTAAAAAAAAACAACAACAAAAAAACAACCAGAACAAAAAATGTGCAAACCAAAGAAGCAAACAAACGTTCATATGGAAATGTCATTAACAAACAAAAGTTGTGTTTTGGAATATATCAAGCCAAATTACGCACGCACACACACACACACACACACACACACACACACACACACACACACGCACACACACACATACACACAGAGGCGCACACACACATACACACACACACGCACACACACATACACACACACACGCACACGTCTTCGCGTACCGGCTTCTTTCTTTCACACATGCATGCACACACTTCTTCACGTATACACCCACACCCACACGTATATACACACCGTTAATTTGTTTCTCACAGACTGATGTCTACAATTTGCAAGACAATACACACACATATATATACAATTATTTCTTCTTCCACGCCAGACATTATTTCTAACCTTACTCTAAGATAATTTTCTTTGTGTGTTACATCGTAAAATAAATAAATTCCTGTCAGTTTCGACCAATGAACGCTCCGGTCATTCCATTGACGGAAATATTAATTGTATTGAAACTTAAGTGTTTGTGTAATCCATAAACACTTGGACTTTTGACGTAATAAATAAGACAAGGTCAGCCTGACATTGTCCATGACAACGTTAGATTTTGTTGTTGTTGTTGTTGTTGTTGTTATTATTTATCTTTGTTTTCTCTTTTCACTTGTTTCAGGTATTAGATTGCGGCCATGCTGGGGCACCGCTTTGAAGAACTTTTCTTTTTTTGTCGGATGAATCGATCCCAATATTTCTTTTGTGTCTTTTTTTTTGTTGTTTTTTAAAAGTTTGGTACTTATTCTACCGGTCAATTTTGACGAACCGATAGGTTACGGGGACGTAAACACACCAACACTGGTTGTCAAGCGGTGGTGGGGGACAAACACACACACAAACACACACACACAAATGCATTCGCGCGCGCACACACACACATACACGTATAAATATACGACAGGTTTATTTCAGTTTCCGTCTACCAAATCCAATCACAAGGTTATGGTCGATCCGAGGCTACACTGGAATACACTTCCCCAAGGTGCCACGCAGTGGGACTGAACCCAGAACAATGTGGATGGGAAGCAGCGTTACTACCACACATCCGCACCTGTACCTATTTGAAGAAAAAGTGTCTTTTATGCGTGTGTATTATGCATATGTGTGTTCTGTGTTTATCTATACATAGTTATACAACTGTATGTATGTATGTATGTGTGTGTGTATGTGTGTATGTATGTGTGTGTGTGTGTGTGTTGACAACAGAACATGTGCAACCTGTAGAAAGGTGTGCCGTTCGGCTGAAGAATAGGACAAGTCAAAAGACTTCATACTATGGCACCGGTTCCTTCTGCCAGCCAGCAGAAATGAAATGTGTAAATGTTTTGCGGAGTTTAAGAGTCATGTATAGGCCTCACATTGCATTATCAATGACTCATTTCAGTGATCCTTTTTAGCAATGGCTTTGCTTGTATGCGAGAAAGCAGCCACTATGTATGTATGTATGTATGTATGTATGTATGCACTTGCTTTAAATCATTGCGAGCTTACAGACACTAAACTCAATATGACAACTCAGCAACTTATTATTACAATCCAAAGTAATCGTCCTTTCTTTGGTCATCTTCGATAGCCTTTCAGTCAGTTCGTTCAGTGAAATTTTCAACTTCACATTTTCTTTCAAAACCAGAGATTCTATGCACATCGTGTACTGTACACTTGTGAGCCTGCCGTTTGCATTTAAAGATCAGAAAATTTACATAGGCACTAACAAATGTTGTTGATTTATTAACAATACCAAATAAAATCAATATCGTTTCAATACGGACTAATAACGTGGGCGAGAATTTCTTGGTTGCTTCACACATGAACGACCAGCGGCTTGTCTTGTCTATGGGATAAATGACAACCTCCACCAATTGACCTGATAGGAACAGGTGGTGTTTATCTATGAATCTATCAAAAGAAGCTGTTACCAAACAGCCTGAAGTTAAACGCCTGTACTTGAGGGAGAAGAATTTTATAGCTTATGCCAACAATTGGTGGAGTGGAAAAATCTACAAATAATTGACATCTTCAAAGATAGAATTATTAAATTATTTGCTCAGGATGAAAATGCCGAAAATCCGTTTTGTTTGATCGCTTGTCAGATGGCTCAAAGCCAATCGATTGTTGATATCTGACCGAGATGCAGTCCGGTTTATCAGTCAAATACCTGCTGGAAAAAGAAAGAAAAAATAACGATAAGACATGCACTGAGAAGATGGGCTACAATGTACGTTTTTCTGTGTTGTAATACGTGTTCAAAGGCCTCTTTGTTTTCCTGAAGAAGCTCAGTGCGTATAATGGTTACAAGACTTTCGGAGTAGTTGTCCATAAACGTTCTCTTTCTCACTGATTTCGAATGAAACATTCCACAAAAACCTGGACCGCTGACATGGCTGAAAAAAAAAAAAAAACTACATTTATGCCTGTGTGTTTGTACTTAATAGAAATTTCGATGGGAATGTCCCACCATTATTTCTGGCTTTGATATATAGAAATATTTTTCTATATACCAAGGCAATGTTTACGGCGGCAGCATTGTATATTGTTTTAAGTAACAATGTCATGCCACATTAGTGAATAGTACCTCAGCAACTTTTTAGAGTAGCAACTGGTTACATGTGTTCTTTTCTTCTTCCAAGATGTGCAACAGAATTGACATTTTCGATCGCATTTGGGAGCTTGAGAGTTTCACTCCGATATTCTTCTTTGGCATGTGTTTTGTGGCTATCTCTTGCTCTTGAATGTGGCTTTGTTTGTATGTATGTAAGAAAGTATTTACGCATCACCATCACCGTCGCCGCCGCCATAACCACCACCACCACCACCAGTAGTTAACATCTGGTTTTCTCTGTTAGCATTTGTTGCATCTATTCGGCTCGCAACTTATAGCAGTCTTTTTTGTCTTTCTCTTTTGCTTGTTTGAACATTCTGAGATCAACCATCATCTTTTTTTTTTTCAATCTTCCATTTGCGCAGGACTCCCATTTAAATCATTTGTCACTTATTTCTCTGACTGTCATCCTCCATAGATTAATATGTCCGTAGCAGCGCAGTCTTCTTTCTTGCAGACTACATTTAATTCCGCTTATATTTAGTTTTTCTCTCAACTCATTCATTCAACATTGACATTACACATCCAAGGAACAGTACCCGCCGTCACATTTCTGTCCAGCTTTCACGCATCCATCGTATTCAACACTTGTGAGTGTGAGTGTATGTGTGCTATGCACCGCATAGGCTAATGGGTCAGTATTAGGATAAAATGGCTTGATACCGATTCGTGTTACTTCCCTCATACAATAAAGACTTCACATCCTTCTATATTTTAATGTATGAGAAGAATGGAATCTACCCATGCCATTAATTCTCTCTATATATATGGGATGAAAAGGATGTCATTAAGCCAAAGATGTACTAGATTATAAAAAGAGGGCAACAGGGCCGGCCATCAAAAAGAAAGCAGGGGCGAGAGAGAGAGAGAGAGAGAGAAAGAGAAAGAGAGAGAGAGAGAGAGAGAGAGAGAGAGAGAGAGAGAGAGAGAGAGAGAAGTGATTTCCAGGACCTGCGTGGATCTATATGTATAGACTGCGAAAACGTAGAAGATAAAATTAACTTCTGTGGATTTTGAACTCAGAACGTAGAAATCTTGAAAGGATAGACAGCAAGAATGGCTTGCAGAGAATTCATTTTATCCAAATGTATAGCCACAGAATTTAAGATAGATTGCATTGGATGTATGTGTGTGTGTGTGTGTGTGTGTGTGTGTGTGTGTATATATACCTACGTAGATATAGATATATATATATATATATATATATATATATTAATGTACGTATATATATATATATATATATATATATATATATATATGTATATATATATATATATATATATATATATATATATATATATATATATATATATATATATATATATATATATATGTACATATATATATATATATATATATATGTACATATATATATACGTACATATACACGTATATATATATGTATATACATACATATATATGCATATATATATATGTATGTATATAAGTTTTAAAAAAACACAAAAAACAATAACAAAAAAACAACATATATATATATATACACGTACATTAAAGCGCGCCTTTTATCTTCCGAGTATCAGCTGGGTGTGTCAGTATGGGTTTGATACGAGTGAGCGTGTATAATCATTTAGGTTTGCTTTTATTCACCCTACATCCCACCCGACCTATATCCATCTTGGCTGATAAACAAACATTCCCGTCAGCCCAACCGCTTATCCTAAAAGATCTGTTGGCGTGAGTGACAGTTGTGACTGTGAACCGAAACCCGAAACCCGAAACACGTCCTCGTAATGAGACGCAGTTTAGGGCAGCGATGTCAAATTCTCTTATACACCAGATGTGCCATCAAAACTCTTGATTGGACCATATCAGGTGGGGGAGAAGAGCCATGCAAGGAACGTGAAGAGAGCACAGCATAAAGACGGAAAATCACGGTGGTGCACCAGCATGACCGCAGCCACTTGGCTGAAACCCATAAATAAATAAATAAATAAATAAATAAATATGGTTGTGATGGTGGTGGTGGTGGTGGTGGTGGTGGGGGTGCTGGTGGTGTATACAAGTGTATGCTCTCCTCTGTGTGTGTGTGTGTGTACATTATACTAAGGCCGTATTATATTAGCCGTATTATAGGTCCCCGGGCAAATCACCTTTGTTCAAAGTATCGTCTGGTTCCCTTCATTATTTCTAATGGGTTAAATCTAAAAAGAAATTAATATTGAGTGAGTTATCAGCTGTTAAAATGTGTGAACAGTTTATTGGTACATCCTGAATATGTACACACACACACACACACACACACACACACACACACACACACATACACACACACACACATACATACATACATACCACACACGAACACATACACACACGAACAATACACACACAAACACCCCTTCCCCCACACACGAACACACTTTACTTACGTTAAAATAAGTATTCTACATTCTAATGTTATTCTTTACGGATTACTTTATACCATAGTGATTAAATTCATATACCATAGTGATTAAATATAAACCATAGTGATTTAATTCGTATAACAAGTTTAATGCAGACTCATACCAAGAACTGCATGCATTAGGAATTCAAAAGGGGTTCTTTCCATGAAAATGATGTTTTAAGTGTTCGGACATCTCAACGATATTTTGGTCAGTTTCGCTTGGGAGAGTTTTCTCTTACAGATTCATCTCGATCAAGAGACGAAATTCTGTAAATTCTGAGTGCTTAAAAAACTGTGGTTGAGAAAAATCCAAAGCAAATTGCACAGAAATTAGCAAAACAATTCACTTCAAATCACACTTCGATTATAAAAGTCTTTCAGGAATTAGGAAAAGTGACTAAACTTAGCCAGGCGATTCCTAATCCTCTCACTGTTTCTCAGCTTAATCAATATATATATATATTTACAATTTACAGGATCGCACACTAAGTTGTATATATATATATATATATATATATATATATATATATATATATATATATATATATATATATATATATATATGTATATATGTATGCGTGCAACATGTGTTTGTGTTTGTATATGCGTGTGTGCGCGTATATATATAAGCATGTATATATGTAAGTAATCTGTGTACTGAAATGTAAACAGAATCTGATGTGACAATCACAATCTATTATACTTGGGAGTTATGTGCGGTACACGAGTTAACATATATTTATGAAAAACCGGCCATGTTCATACTTTTTACCATCTTATTGTATTTATATTATTTTTTTGTTTTGTTGCTATATACCACATTCTTGCGTTTTAAGTAAGTTCTAAGAATACATACATGCATACAAACATTCAGAAATACAGACTTAGGTTTTACTGACACACTCACACACACACACACCCACATCTATACATACATACATACATACATACACACACACTCACACACAAATATAAAGTGTTTTACTATACATGACCTAATGTTTTCATACACTCACATGCACATATACATACACATTCACAAAAACACATATATATATATATACACTCACGCATGCACAAATGTAAGGTGTTTCACAATACGTAGTCTGCTGTTTTGACACACACAGACACACACACACTGCAACAGTTTTGCGGGTTATTTGCAACACGATATGTCTCTAGCATTCTGAGTTGCTGACAAGAAAACTTAAGACGCTGACATAATTAAGTAAACTGACAAAGAACTCCTACTTTACAAAAATCACTGGCAGACTCTACTGAAAAGAAATAAACGAAACGCGAAAATAGGAATCACAAATCCCATACATAGGAAGGAGTAGTATATTTTTCTTGTGGACCATATATATATATATATATATATATATGTATGTTTATGTATATGTACGTACGTACACAAACATATATGTATATATATATATATATATATATATATATATATATATATATATGTATGTGTGAATATGTATACATATATATATATATTTATATGTATATATATATGAATATATATATATATATATATATATATATATATATATATATGTATATATATAAAACATACGTATATATATCCGAATGTAAATATATGTAAATATATGTAAATATATGTAAATATATGTAAATACACGTTTCTATACATGTATATTGGTACGTGAGTGTGTGGGCTTGTGCTCGTATATATTTATGCATACATACATACATACGTACATACATACATACATACATACATACTTACATACATATATACATACATACATTCATACATGCATACATACATATATGTGTGTGTATGTATATATATATACATACACACACACACACACACACACACACACATACACACACACACACACACATCCATGCACATAATATCCACTTATTTAGTTTTGCAACAGAAATAGATCCTGCTAACGAAGCAACGTCTACCGATATCGTTGAATGAGGATCGAAACAGCTTGTTTCATTACGAAGACTAAATATATATTTATTTATCTATGATACGTATTATATACGAGTTCGGTACATATATTTCTTCTCATTTATCATATTTTACTCGTGCTATAGATATTTATATCCGGTCTTTGTAAATAATGATGAAAATTTCTTGATGCTGATTCGAAATCCCTGTTACCCAATGCAGATGTTTTATTGGCATATTTTACCAAGGATCTGTTACCTAATATATTCATTGCTTCTCTAAAATGTACATTCTTTTTTCCTTTTTGTAATGTTTTTAACCATTTCCCAGTGAGTATTTCGTTTACGCCTTTCCATCACAACTTTATGATCGTCAACTGATTTATGGTAAGTAATCAGTCTTGAGTGACTTTTGCAGTTTTCTCCAAGAAATTCCGTGTAGTAATTTGGTTCACTCAGACACGGTTATGAATAACTATACATTCTATACATTCTATACATTCACACACGCACGCACACACACACACACACACACACGTATGTATAAACATGCACATACACATACAAGAATATAAGAGTTAAGGAATGGAGTAGGTAAGATCCGAGGCTACATATGTTTCATAGAGAGCGGAACCTCAGAAGTGGTAAATATCCAAGCGAGGTGTATACCGCAGGCTTCTCTTCAGGCCAATGATATCTTGATAAAATGAGAGTTTGCATCGTCGCGAGGAGGTACATGTTAACACACGAGGTTAGCATGTACCTCATTGTGACAATGTAAACTTGGATATTTATTACTTCGTAGGTTCCGCTCTCTATGAAACATATGTTACTTGGACCTTACCTACTCCATTCCTTAACTCTTGCATATATATACATATATATATATATATATATATATATATATATATATATATATATATATATATATATATATATATATATATATATATATATATATATATATATATATGTGTGTGTATATATATATATATATATATATATATATATATATATATATATATATATATATATATATATATATATATATATATATATATATGTATATATATATATATGTATATATATATATGTATATATGCATATATATATATTATTCTAAAACGCTTAGTTTTCGAATGGTGGCAGCAGATGAAGGAAATGTTCTCTATGTGGCCTGTGTGTTTTCTGTGCTCTGTTTATCATTTTGTGCACGTTTTTTTTGCAACGTCCTGTGCCCAGGTATGCATCTATATATACATGTAGATGTAGGAATGTATATACATGTACGTATATATGCATATACTCACATATATATATATATATATATATATATATATATATATATATATATATATATATATATATATATATATAATACCTATATCGATATCATCCTAGATATTGTTTTCAAAAGTCTCTTCATTTTTAGCTGTATTGATATATATCATTATATTATTGTCGTAAACGCGGATACATTCCACTTTTACTGACTTCTCTATTTTATTGCTGTGTATAAAGAAATATTTCCATTAAAATTGCGAAATGAATATTCATGTGCGTGTGTGTGTGTATGTGTGTGTGTGTGAGTGTGTGGCGAGAGAAAGAGAGTATGTATGTACATATGCATGCATGCATACATACATACATACATACATACATACAGACAGACAGACTGACATACGAGGTGGAATAAAAAAAACTGCAAGGTATTCTTTATATATATACATATATATATATATGTGTGTATATATATATATGCACATATATATGTGTGTGTGTGTGTGTGTGTGTGTGTGTGTGTATGGGCGCAGGAGTGGCTATGTGGTAAGTAGCTTGCTTAACAACCTCATGGTTCCGAGTTCAGTCCCACTGCATGTCACCTTGAGCGAGTGTCTTCCACTGTAGCCTTGGGCCAACCAAGCCCTTGTGAGTGGATTTGGAAGACGGAAACTGAAAGAAGCCTAGTGTATATGTATGTATGTATGTATGTATGTATGTATGTATGTATGTATGTATGTATGTATGTATGTATGTATGTGTGCGTATATATTTATGTATCTGTGTTTGTTTCCCCCAACATCGCTTGACAACCCAGCCTAGCGGTTCGGCGGAAAATACCGATAGAATAAGTACTAGGCTCGATTAAGGATGGTGCTCCAGCAAGGCCGCAGTCAAATGACTGAAACAAGTAAAAGAATAAAAGTAAAAGAATGTATATATATATATATAAATATATATATATATATATATATATATATAGATGTACATATATGGGTACATCTACACATATATATAAGCATGTGTGTATGTGTGTGTGTGTATGTGTGTGTGTGTGTGTGTGTGTGTATGAAGAGGAAAAGAGGAGATAGTGAAAGAGAGAGAGAGAGAGAGAGAGAGAGAGAGAGATAGAGCTAAGGAATGGGTACGGGGAAAAAACAAATATTTGCAGGGTAATACTTGATAAACATATGAGTCTCTTAATTAGATCATTAATTAATTACTTAATTAATTAATAGCGTAATTAGATATATCATATACTATCTTTCGTAACATTTGTGAGTACGCGGCTGGTAGTCGTGGTGGTGACGATGGTAGTGGTGGATGTTGGCTGTAGTCGTGGTAGTGATGGTAGTGGTAAGTATAGTACTGCGATGAAGAGTGTAGTGGTAGCGTTTTTGTTGGTTACGGTAGTGGTGTTCATTATCCCTGGAAGTGGTCGGACAACAAATCCCAGCCAGTCGGAATTCACTGAGCGATCGAGATCCACACTACTTAACTTCGGTGCTTGATTCCGTCGTAATGTTTATCCTTTCGGTCACTGAATACAAAACGTGGCCCGCCCACCCACGAAACCTCCAATCGGGTCACTTGTTCTGAGTCACCAGTATTACTAATTTTGCTCAATAACACAACGCATCGAGACTACAACCTTATGATCATGAGTCTAACACTCTAACCACTGAGCCACGTGCCTCCACTTTTATTAGTGAGAATAACAGTTGGTCATATTTGTGGTGGTGAATAGTTAAATATTGGTCGCTCCCCAATCACGGGGAGCCAGGATCGATCCCACTACATGACAGCTGATTGACTTTATAATCATAGCAAGTAACTTAGTGGTTCGGCAAAAGATAACGATAGAATAAGTATTAGGCTTACAAAGAATAAGTCCTGGAGTCGATTTGTTCGACTTAAAGCGATGCTCCAGCATGGCTGCAGTCAAATGACTGAAAAGAGTAAAAGAGTAAAAGAGTAGAAGAGTAAACTATCTTACGTATTGTAGAAGCATAGACAATTTATTGCACATAAATTTTAACAGCAAAATCTTACACGGCCCCCGTTGAGGACCACTGATCCAAATGAAGGATCATCGTGTCCGCTGGAACATACACCGGCTTACCTCCCCTTGTTTATTGAAAAGCAATAGTATATAATCTGATGCACACTGATTAATCACGTGAAGAAAAGAGTGTGATTGTATAGACAAGTGATACTCTCGTCACTGACTACCGCTGTCGCTAACGTAGCGATGTGAACGGCCCTGCCTAAATCCTCATATATCTCCTCTTCTTCGCAGCAGAGAAATATCTAAAATGGCAGCGGAGACCTCCGGCGTTCTCTGCACCCAGACCATATCCCTGCTCATCGCTATTGGCACGGAGATGGTTATCTGCAGCAAGTGTGAGCCCCTGAGTTAGACTGGCTGTCCCAGCGCATCTCCCTCGCCATTTTGTTTTCTGTCTATAATTTCTGATAGTGGACAGAGGAGAGGTCGGGCAGTGTGGACCCAGTCAGAACATCACGGTTATTTTCTCCTCTTTTGTGTTGGTTGTGGTTCTCGTACAAGTGGTAGTAATGGTAGTGGTGGTGGTGCTGAAAGATTGTGATGGGGGATTGCGAAGGTAAATGTGATGTCGATGACGGCGGCGCTGCTGGAGCACAATCAACGGTTTGCCTAACCTTTAGCTACTTCAATCTGCTGCATTTACTTCTCCCTACCCCACCTCTAATTCTCTAGACATTTCACACACATGCACATAACGCGCTTGTGCATGTATCAACACACTCATATATTCATATATACGTGCATATATATATATATATATACATGCATACGTGCGTACACAGATATATAGATATAGACCCCCACACGCGCACTCACATATACATACTTATATACATACGTACATACATACATACATACATACGTATGCATATATAACAATCACAACACGTTGTAAATGAAAATACGCACGGAGTGTTGAGTAGAGGTTGTTTCATGTGGCAGCGTTCAGTGTGAAAGTCACTTCTAGTGCACCCACGAATGCTTTAGGCAATTACACTGTGCTGACAGCTGATAAACAGCTGTTCCCTTCTATCTACCTTCTCTGTAATCTCTTTTCCTCCTCTTTCTTTCTCTAACCTCCTTCTGTTTCTCTCTCCCTCTCTCTCTGCATATCTCTATCTATCTATCTATCTATCTATCTATCTATCTATCTATCTGTCAGTCTAGGAGAGATAGATAGATTGATAGATAGATAGATTGATAGATAGATGCGGATACAGCCATAAATCTGTAGATATGTACTTGTACATATTCTTTTCTTTTATTCTTTTACTTGTTTCACGCATTTAACTGCGGCCATGCTGAATCACCGTCTCGAAGGGTTTTAGTCGATGAAATCGACCCCAGGACATATTCTTTGTAAGCCTAGTACTTATTCAATCGATCTCTTTTACCGAACCACTAGGTTACAGGTGCCTAAACACACCAGCATCAGTTGTCAAGTGATGGTGGTTGTGGGGGAGACAAACACACACACACACACACATATATATATGTATATATATTCTTTCAGTTTCCGTCTACCAAATCCACTCACAAGGTTTTGGTCGACCCGAGGCTATAGTAGAAGGTACTTGCCCAACGTGCCACGCAGTCGGACTGAACCCAGAACCATGCGGATAGGAAGGAAACTCCTTACCACAAAGCCACGCCAGCGCCAATATAAGTAGTATATGCATATATATATGTATATATATATATATATATATATATATATATATATATATATATATATATATATATATATATATATATATATATATATATATATATATATATATATATATATATGTATGTATGTATGTGTGTGTGTGTGTGTGTGTGTGTGTGTGTGTGTGTGTGTGTGTGTGTGTGTACTAGAAGGACGAATGTGGGACGAGAGAAATAGAATGGTGGGAAAGGGGAGTTTGCTTGAGAGAGGTGGTGGGAGTAAAGACTGTACAAATTAAAGACATTCTTCCCTCCCTACATAAGCAAAGGCTCATCGAAGAAGCCTACGCGGAAGTCTATATATGGTTGCTTGACCTGCTGTCAAAAATAACCAAATCCTACCTCACTGAGAACACGTTAGATATTGTATTGGCATACGTATCTGAAAGAAGACGGGATGATCGCAGCGGGAATGTCTTTAATCAGGGAAGGCCTACAGCTTAATCAACAACAACAATAACGACAACAGATTGACCAGCATACAAGCCACTGTTTTTGGCTGATATCTTTATCAACAGACATTTGTATATACACAGTGAATATGAAAATGAATTTCTCCTATGAAAATCTCAGTCTTGAAGGAATAGATTCAGATGTCTGCTGAGAACGAAAGATAAGGACATGGTTCTAAGATATTCTTGATCAGTGGATCACATACCGCCGCAAACCATCCACCTCATTTCAGCCACCCATTTTAAATATAAATTCTGTGTCCTATTTTCTCTTGCACTTCCTCTCATTATGGTAAATGTACATGGCTCTTCAAAAGCCAACGGGTGAATTTTTACATAGTCACCCAACCTGCTAAAAATAAGTCACACCTCTCCCTCTCTCTCTCTTTCTTTTTCTCTCCTCCCTCCGTCCCTGTCAAATCACATCCTACCTGTGGAAGTAGTCTTAGGTATGCCACTAAAATGACGAATCAGTCGTGGCTGGAATACCTTTATTCATAAGTTTGATAGCTCAGGGTTGACCTCAGGATGACCCAAAACAAAATCAACAACAAATAAGGTTCTATTTCCATATTTTTAATCTGTAGGGTTTCGTTATGACCCCTAATACGCCGCTTGATTTGACTCTAACCTTACATGTTGTTGAGTGCCATGACTAGAAAGACAGACCCTTAATACACACATACAACCCACATTTTCCTGACCTCATATCAAGATAAACAGCGCATGACCTTGCAGGTGAAGCCCAGTTAGAATTTTCTTAAATTCGAGTAGCCCATCCCACTCAAAAGATCCCCGAATAAGGGTTGTTTTGAGGATGTTGAACGAAGCATCCATGTTTCCAGAGGTGAATTATCCAAACCGCAAAAAGAAAAAATTCCTCTCAACACATGGCTGTCATGCTTCCCCACTACTTCTGCTCCTATCTGACTCTTAATTGTAAATTAATGGTCAGATAAACTCTCATAAGATTTTAGAAGCCTCAGGTGGCTCTCTTAACATTCTCTGTTTATATCATTATGTTAACCCTTCAGACATATGTATTAATTGCTGGAAGGGACGCCATATTTTATTTTGCAACCATATACTACCAAGCATATTATACTACCAAGCATATTAAAGACTTTTATAAATCAATACTGCATCCTACCTGTGTTAGCAATGCTATTCAATCACTTTTAAAAGTTATCTCTACAAATTTTCTATAGAAATTAGAGCTAGCACTGAAAGTAACGACGTTTCGTAAACGAATATGTCAATGTAAACAATACGATCAAAAATAGAAAAATATCTATTTTTTCTACCTATTTTACCTGTTTTATCTATTTTGCTATCTTCGATTGTATTGCTCATATAGACGTATTTGGATACGAAACGTCATACCTTTCAGTGTTGGCTATAAATTCTATCAAAAATCTGTAGAGATAACTTCAAAAAGTTCAGCCGTACGGTTGCACTGCATAGTTGTTGTTTGATCCGCCGTTGGTTACCTTTTAGCATCAATTAGTGTTTGTCGATATATTTGTTTGTTTTATTACTGACGTGTCCCAAAGTTTACATCGTTTTGCCTTCGTCACAGTCGTTGGTTTTGAACATATGGTGACATCGTTCACTCTATGTATATAAACTTTGCTTGAAATATCTACATATGGTTCAAGTCTATTGATATTACATACGTGCTAAATAGAAATATTCAACTGTATGGCAAAAAAAAAAAAACCGACAAATAATGATTGACTAATACTATAATAGATAAAAACACTTATATGTATGTATATTTATATCCACACATATTTGTATATACATGCGCGCGCATATATATATATATATATATATATATATATATATATATATATATATATATATATATATATATATATATATATATATATATATATATGTGTGTGTGTGTGTGTGTGTGTGTGTGTGTGTGTTTACACACACACACACACAGATAGATAGATAGATAGATAGATAGATAGATAGATAGACAGATAGATAGATAGATACTCTCATACACAGATATACGTAATTATATATAATTATATATGCCAACAGTAATTGTAGGTTTTTGAACACAGTTTTGTACTTTACATATCGCGTAGCCAATTCTGAAAACAATATTTCACTGTTCCTAGTGAAGTGTCGTTGTCCTTGTTGTTTTGAAAAGCGGTACCGCGAAACTCGGAGTAAACAACTTTTGAAAACCCAGTTCATTTACTGTTGTTATTATTTGTATTTAACATCCTTTATTCGAATTAACAAGACAAACACACACTCCCGCACATACATACATACATGCATGCATACATACATACATACATACATACATACATACATACATACATACATGCGGGCCTATATGCACATGACTATCTGTAATTATGTCTCTATGTTTACATCCCTGATAAGCGGACACTAAAATGGTCATTGTGGAAATAAGACTATTTTAGAGTAAATAAACAATTAAATAAATAAATAAGTATGTTAATAGATAAATAGATACCAGAAGAAGGACTGAATTGTAGCGTCATTGATATATTTGCTTCCTAATCATTCGTTTTTTTCTCTTATATGTATGCTTGTGTCTACGCATGCATAAATGTATGCTCATATATATATATATATATATATATATATATATATATATATATATATATATATATATATATATATATGTGTGTGTGTGTGTGTGTGTGTGTGTGGGTGTGGGTGTGGGTGTGTGTGTATATATGTATATATATGTATATATATATACATATATATACATATATATATATATATATATATATATATATATATATATATATACATACATATATATATATATATATATATACGTTTATATATACATATATATATATATAAATGTATATATATGTATGTATATATACTTGCACATACATACACACACGTATAATACATGCATGTGTGTGTGTGTGTGTGTGTGTGTGTGTGTGTGTGTATAGTAACGTTTATTCATGTGAACACCAGAGTAGTCTCATACGCCATCGCTCAGATTGTGTAAGGGTAAACAGGGAAAGATATCGTGAATGGGAAAAATGCATCTACATGTTCATTATAGCAAACAAATATTCGACTTCCGTAATTTCAAAATTCAAAACATTGTAAGACTTAAACTCAATGAAATTGCAGCGATGATAATGTTGTATATTACAGAGAATAAAATACATTCTAGGTTTACATAATTCGACATCGTAGAATGCTACCCATACACGCACGCACGCACGCACGCACGCACGCACGCACGCACGCACGCACGCACGCACGCACGCACGCACGCACGCACGCACGCACGCACGCACGCACGCACTTCAACAATTCTTTTACGTTTCGAGCCTACGCTCTTCAACAATTCTTTTACGTTTCGAGCCTACGCTGTTCAACAATTCTTTTACGCTTCGAATACTAGATATTTACTAAAGCGTGATAATCGAATTATAAATTAAAGTACGGAGTATGCTCATATCCTTCGCTGAATCGGCTCTCGAATACTTTTGTGTCAATCTATTGTCGATATAAACTACACTAACATCGTCATTATTTACACTGCATTGGTACTAGAATAATTCGTGTCGGCCTGCCATCATCATCATCATCATCATCATCATCATCATCATCATCATCATCATCATCATCTCTACCACTGCCATCATCATCACCGTCGTTGTCGTCGCCATCGTCATCATCGTCATCGTCGTCGTCATCATCATCATCATCATCATCACTATTATCTTCATAAGCTACACCTGACTGACACTAGTAGTTTATCGTTCCATTAAAGAAATGTGCTTATGCCTGAAACAGTTTTGTTTGCATTCTAATAAGTAGTAGGCTTCTTTCTTTATTCTATCTTGGTATCAACGAGGAAAAGGTAAGCGACTTTTAAAGAGTTGTAAAAAACAAAAACAAAAAAAAAAGACTGCAAAACAGATAGATTTGACCCTCATCCCAAGCTGCCGAAATGATCCTCTTGGACCTAATATCACCGTGGGTCTAAGTACTTACGGATATGGCCACATATTAAATAAATAGATGCGTTGATGTTATCTGAACCTCAACAAAGAATTCAAACACGCCTCGCTTCTATTAGTAACTATGAAAGAGACATTCAACACTGAAGGCTGATGACGTCACTACTAGTTTCCAATCTTAGCAGCAGAGATGAACTAATGGAATTGTTAAGGAGGAGCACTAAGTAAAATGTGCGGCAGTATTTAAATACCACCCTTTATGTTCTGCGTTCAAATCCCGCCAATGTCTTATACTGCCTTTCATCTATTGAGCTCAATAAAATACCCGTTATATACTGGTGTAGAGGTTAATCAATTTTACCTCTTTCATTACAAATCGATACTGGGTCTTGAAACAGTGATTTGTTAGAAACGCTTTAATGGGCGGAGTATATAATTGAGGCTAATGCCAATCAATACCTGTATTCAAATACCATGGGATTATATTTGGTGTTTGGTTCTTAATAATCGATAATTGTGATAAATAGGTATCAACTAGGATCGATACCTGGTGGTGTGTCAACAGAGAGACAGGGAACACAGAACAAGAAATTGACATATCTTCATTTACACAGATTAATAATTAAATAAATATTTTGTATTCTTCGGTGTTTAACACGAACGAAGAGACAGACAGAGAAAGAGAGATTGTGTGAGGAAGAGAGAGATGTAAACGTTGGCCGATATTTAGATAGACAGACAGATAGATAGGTCGATAGATAGACAGGCATGCAGACAGACAGGCAGGTTGTTAAGCAGGTAGGTAGAGACGGATAGATAGATAGATAGATAGATAGATAGATAGATAGACAGACAGACAGACAGGTAGGTAGGTAGATAGATAGATAGACAGACAGACAAACAGATAGATAAGTAGGTAGGTATATAGATAGACAGGCAGACAGGCAGACAGACAGATAGGAAGGCAGGTAGGTAGGTAGGTAGATAGGTAGACAAATAGATAAATAGATAGACAGACAGACAGACAGACAGACAGGCAGATAGGTAAGTAGGTAGGTAGGTAGGTAGGCAAGCAGACAGACAGATAGATAGATAGATAGATAGATAGATAGATAGATAGATAGATAGATAGATAAATAGATAGATAGATAGGATCGTGACAGATATGTCTATACATGAATGTATGTATAGACACCTACGTGCTCACACACACATATACACACATATCCACAAAGGGAGAGTGAAGCAGCGGATCGTATAACAACAGTTCAATAGAACAAAAGCAAAGTCTAAGAATTGATTCTGCCGCGCCACGCCCACGTAAATACACACTCAATTACAAACACGCGCCCGCACACACATACATACGTGTATGTGTGACTGTGTATGTGTTGTGTGTGTGTGTGTGTGTGTGTGTGTGTGTGTGTGCGCGCGCGTGTGTGTATTCGATCTTTTATTTTAATATGCATAGGTCTATATCCATAAGTCTATGTGGATACATATGTATATGCGTTTGTGTGTGTGCATGCATATATATATATATATATATATATATATATATATATATATATATATATATATATATATATATATATATACATATATATATATATATATATATATATATATATATATGTATGTATATATGTATATATACATATACATACATATACATATATATATATATATATATATATATATATATATATATATATATATATATATATATATATATATATATATATATATATGCATGTACATACATACAGACTATGCCTTTCTTTTGCTGGGTTCATTTACGAACCCACGGAAAACGAACCTGCACCAACTATTCTGCCTATATGTCTGTGCACACCTTTCAGTGCAATAATGTATGCCAGAAGGTCTGCAAATCTAACGGAGGCCTCAACAGACATTTTCAGATCCACAAAGATCAGAACTTAACTGCAGCTTTTGGTGGTCCAAATCGGATATGCAATCTATGTGGGTGTTTTTTCAAAACATTGTCTGGTTTAAAAAGCCAAGCCACACGCCATGACGATTCTAAGATGTAGGTACTGTGCATAAGAAATAGGCAACTATACATACTTACATTAATACATACATACATACATACATACATACATACATACATATATACATCATATATATATGCATATATACATACATATATGTACATAAATATATATGTATATATATGCATATATGGGCACAGGACGTCATAAAACGAAAACAACATGGAATACGAACTTTTTTTGAGAACAACGAAAGAAACAAATGGAAAACAAGATAAGTAACATAAAGAACGACCCTTCATTAGTTGTCGGCTGTTTTATCTACTCCACTTTTCGAGCAATTACGACAAGATGTGTCTTCGAGAAACAGTTGCTCCCGCAAAGCAAAATAAAATTTGGGATTTGCGGAGGGTCAAATTTAGTAACAAAAAACAGGACAGTGAAAACAAACAGTAAGGGCTGCTAGACCATAACGAGGTGAGGTGGCGAACGCTGGAGGAACAAGCTTTGACAGGAGAAAAGATAGGAGAGGAGACAGACAAAAGTGCTTGTGATCTGTGTGGCAGATCAAAAGGAAAAAAAAATTCAAGTTAGGAAAAGAAAGATAACCGTTAAAGGTGCGAAACTGAACAGTACAATTGGTCGATAACTGATAAAGAATTATGAACTTTCTGATTGTCTCCCGTTCGTTTTTACATTCAGTACACGTTACGTCGTTTGTTTATCCATTTTTTCATATATATATATATATATATATATATATGTATATATATATATATATATATATATATATATATATATATAAAATATATAGTTTTAGGGAAAATAACCAATTTTCAAGAACTCATCGATGAAAATCCACTATCACATATAGAAAAATTAATAATTAAAAGCACAATAAATGAGTATAATATAAAGTAAAGTAAATATCATAAGATAAATATAATAAAAAGATTACACGTGTTTCATAACCAATTTTCAAATAGAAAAGAAATTTAAATCGATTAAAATCAATTGAAATTATCGAAAATAAATTCTATTCAAAAATATAGCTACTCGTCAGATCGTAAGTAGAACAATAATTAGATATATATCTCAACCAACAATAAGTACCAAATGAATTAATATGAAATACTTATTATATAAAGATAGAAAAATTATTTAAAAAATATCATAATATCAAAATAATAGCCATTCAATAATCATCCCTTCATCCATTATAATAACATGTATATTATATACAAAAAACATCTTACATAAATTATCATTGTTTTAAATTATCATTGTTTTAAATACAAGTTGAACGAAGTTTAAGTTTAAAATAATAATGAAGATAAAATTAGTACATATTTAACCGGTGTAATAGTTAAAGCTATACTATTTAAAGCTAAAAACATTTATTTAATTATAATTAAAGATCAATTGAATAATAGAAAAATACAAGATTATTTATTTCTACAAACGTAATAATAAAAAATATGAATGAAAAAATTATGAATGGAAAAATTATGAATGAAAAAATTAGGAAAGAAAAAATTATTAAGAATAAAAGATTAAACTTTATATATATATACAAAGTTTTGATTTAAAAAAGAAAAAAAAACTTTAACGAAGTTCTAATATTATGTTGAAATGAAACTATAACTCTAAAGTGCACGCACTTATACTATTTTAATGAATACGTGGTCAGACGACATGCTAGAAGTAGCAACCAACTGTATTCCAAACGACAGTAAATAAGAATTTTTTTGCAGAAAATAAAGAATTGTACGGGTTGAAGCGAAATTTGTCAGTGAACCAAAGAGCTAGTATCGAAGGAACCAGAACAAAGCCGTTAACAACAGAAAAACACAAACCCGTTGCAAAAGTAAATAAATTTTTAAGGAAATTACTTCGCAATGTAACCGAGGAACGGGTATTTTCTGCCCCCAGGGGGCCCGTTACTCGTTATGTGAACATTTTAAGAGTCTAAAACCATCCCTGGAACATAAGTAATGCATGTTCCCAGTTTGGAGAAAATCAGTTGAAAAATACGGCCGTTATAATCTTTTACACAAACACACACACACAAACATACACACAGAACTTTTCAGCACTTCATTTAACTAAATGATGCCGTAATTGTATGGTTTTGTATTGCTTACGTTTAAAATCGTCCCATACACAAATTCCTTTAAATTCAAAAATCCATTACTAAACCAAGTCCTCCTACCACGATCACACTAATAAGTACAATAGCCAAAGCAAACCTATTGCATCACAAATACATGGCTAACCGTTGCTATTCAACCACTAATCGTAGTTCGAATCGAACCCCTTCCACCCACACTGCCACATCTACTTAACCGTGATTCAGAATTAATCATAACGACTTAGCAATATGATTCAACTTGATATAGAAACCAACTTTGGGGCAACAGCCAGCCATCTCTGAAACCAAGTTCTACAACAATTAGAATTCTTATCTACCACTAACTAATTCAGAACTTAACGCTAAACTCTCCAGGCTTAAACATTCCCTCTTCAAAATCTTACACAAACACCCCACCTTATTCCCTTCGGTCACAATTCTTAATCTTACAAAACCTATAGTCTAATAACATCATATATCTCCTTCAGAAAAATAGAGGGAATTCTACGTCTCGATAAGCACACATGCAGAGACTTCGTGATCAACACTTAAACACTGGTACGCTATGTTACACAGATACACACACACACACACACACAAATTTATACATGTGAATATGTGTGTCTCTGTATGTGCGTGTATATGTATATGTCTGTACATCTGTCTCTGAGGAACGCATAGCAGGGTGAAATCACGTAATCTGGCAGCTCCGTTAGCCGAAGCAAGTGATCCTCGTCTATTAACGATATAATGACGAGTGCTTTTAAGCACCACGAGTCCTTGTGAAATATCCTCTCAAGCTAAATTATGCAGTATTCTGTGTTCTAACACAAACTCCATGTTAAGTGGGAGAGCGAGAAAACCTTTTGAATGAATGTGTTCTTTAATGTAGTTGCATTTTCGGTTACATGTATGTCTGCGTGTGTGTGCGTGCGTGCGTGCGCGCGTGTGTGTGTGTGTGTGTGAGAGAGAGAGAGAGAGAGAGAGAGAGAGTAAACGCGTGCGTGTATTTTCTTCTGTTTTTAGTCGTTTCAATTCTTTACCTGAAGAAAGATCTGGTTTCTAACAATGATACAAAGTTCTATCTTTGGAATGTAGATAATGAAAAGTATGTCCCATTTGAAACCTGAGAAAAGTCTTGTCAAGTTTTACTGTTCCGCTTAGGGACTGTATCTGTAATGTGCGAATCAGTAAATTTGTTTTTCTGATAATCCAAGCTTATCCAGACTGACAGTTTAGGCATTTACTTACAAAAGTAAGTACACCGATTATTATTGGTATAAATGTGAATTTTTAATCTGGATATAGAAGCAGGAGGTTTCAGAGCAGCTGTCCATAATAATCCTTTTTCTCTTTAATTTCCAAGGAGATAGTGACGTCAGCAGGGAGGAGCTGAATATACTTGAGGACTCTAGACCTCTCTTGGAAAATGTTTGTCTTAGAATAGCACCACACACGTCAAGAATTTATACACACACGTGCGCGCGCGTATATATTCATGTATGTATATGCACACACACATATATATATATATATATATAAATTATACTATTTTATAGAGATTGTTATTAATTAACAATACTCGTAGACAGGCTACAATCGATTTGGCTAGAACGTAATTATGTGAGTCGTCCTTTTCTGTATTGTCTCCATGGTGTCTTTCGTGTTGTGGAACATCTTGATGAGGGGAGTCTCTGGTTTCTTTAAAATATGAAATTCATGCCATATTAACTGACACGTCTCCGAAACGGTCCGTCGATGAGATTTTGGATCTATTGAACATTGTCTATAATTTGAGTATGTCCGTTTAATGCTTTAAAATGTCTAACTTTCCACTTTCCACTCGCATTGTGCTGTAACTTGAAATCTTTAGTCCTTATGTCATATCCTATGAACTTATAATTAACTATGTCCTATATCATATCGACGTCTTCTATTTTAAAATGCCTATGTATTTATAAATGTTTTCAAATAGTTTTAAATATCTACGTGTTTTCAAATATTTTATATGCTTGTGTTCTAACCTGTAAATTTTTATTGCTCTATGATATACCGTGTGAATTTATAATTCACTATATCTTATAAAATATCGACGTTTTTATATCTAATTATGTGTATATTTATGTGTTTGTATTATTTATATATTTCTAAAAATGCCTATGTATTTATAAATGTTTTAAAATATTTTTAGATACCGTAAATCTTCGAGTATAATCCGTACTTTTATCCCAAAATTTAAAGGTCAAAATTTCTAGTGCGTACTATATACGAGGTTAAAAATGAAAAATATTTTCTAAGCAAAATTTTCTAAGTGATAAATATGTAAAGGCAATTTACTTAATATTTATTTTTCACTGACGTTATTACTGTTATTTCTTTATTTTCTGCAAAGTGCACAAAAAAGTTACACGTTTGTATTATGTTATATATACAATAACAATAAAGGACGTTACCGTATATACGTTTACAAACCAAGGACGTTACATAGATCTCATTGACTCAAGTAAGAGCAGGGGTGCGTATTATACACAAGGTTTAGGTTTTTCAGAGGTACAGACCCCTAAAAATCCCCTGCGTATTATACTCAAGGGCGGACTATACTCGAGGATTTACGGTATTTACGGGCTTATAAAATATGTTTATGTCTATATGCTTGTATGTTATTAATACTTCTATTAAGTTGAGCTTTATGTTGCTTTATCAATGTCGAAGAAAGTGCGCATATATATTGACTATTCTGCTGGATAATAGGTCATGTTCCTCTAGTCTTCCGCTCGTATTGCCTCCACTCAAATTATATATATATATATATATATATATATATATATATATATATATATATATATATATATATATATATATATATACAGCACTTTCCTTGGATAATGGAACTGCAACTGTAACATCCTACATATATTTTTACTGCACTATACATACATAATACATACGTACATACATACATACATACATACATACATAATACATACATACATACATACATACATACGTAAATACATACATACAATTACTGAGAACATATATTTTTTTCGTGGTTAGATGATTCGGCATCTATTTCTAACATATAGGAATCCACTTTTGCTGGTCATTCCTCTTATTTTTGTATGTAATATAATTTTAATCTTCGGATTTTTTTTTTTTGATATGCTAGACCACTGGTTTTAATTGATTAATATCAATTTCTACCCTCATTAATAAATTTTATATAATAATGTTCTCTAACCAGTAAATTAGCTGCAAAAATTTATTAACTGCAGAATTATTTCCGGACTTAGCGCGCCAGATTGAAGACATTTGAAATGATACACTGAGTGTAATTTGTAGAACTCTACACGTGCTCCCTTTCGGGTGGACGTCTTGTGTCTAGTTCTGGAAATTGCATTGCGAATCGACGGACTACGCTGACGATCCTGCAGATATTTACTTATGTAAATTTTAACAGGTGAAACCATGGTACGTAGGTTAATCGGTTTTTTTTTTATTTAGTATTTTTCATTTGTCTTGCCCTCTTACAGTCTGTTGTGTCGCTGAATTTTTACTGAGAACATATATTTTTTTTCGTGGTTAGATGATTCGGCATCTATTTCTAGCATATAGGAGTCCACTTTTGCTGGTCATTCCTCTTATTTTTGTATGTAATATATATATATATATATATATATAAAGTTGTAGTGTATTGTCAACTTAATGTGACAATCCCAATAAGGGAACACACTACTGCCGTTTAGCCCTAGGAAGCTGGACCGCTTCCTGTCGGCCTTGACACAATTACTGTGTCCTTAAGTTTGCGAGGGGAAGACAAGCTCCTCCACCCAGCCTAGCCAGCATTCAGGGACATGTTTCTGAGTCTTTGCTCGTCATCAGCCTGAAGTAGCTTGCCGGCTGGTTAAAGAAGCCTGTTTAGCCCTCGCAAACTTATATAATCATAGTGAAGTTTATTCACTGATCAGCAAAATTAGAAATATAATATTTCTAAATCTCTCAGATATATATATATATATATATATATATATATATATATATATATATATATATATATATATATATATATATATATATGCATATATATGCATATGTGTGTATATGTGTATGTAGCTGCAGGAGTGCATACAGTTGTATGTATGTTTTTATGTATGTATTGAAAGTCTTTAAGTAACACTACTATCGCCACTTTAAAAGGCCACCACCACCACCACCACAGCCACTACAGCCACCACGAGTGAAATAACAATGAAAAAAAAAAAAGAAAAAAAGAAACTGTTCGCCACCGCCGTCACCTTCCCGTACAAAAATACATTACACAATCTCCGGGAACAAAAAAGCAAGGAAAGAAATAGAGAGGGAAAGGGGGAGAAAGAGAGAAAGAGGGAGGAAGGACGTGATTAATAATGTGAGATAGAGAGGGGTAGCGCGAACAGTGTGTGTGTGTGTGTGTGTGACGCTGTGCAACAGTTTGTTTGTGTTTGTTGAAGTTCTATATAAGCCGAGACTTGAGTAGATCAACTGTCAGTACAGACTGTGTTTAGAGGAGGAGAGATGACAGCGGAGAGATTTGTAGTTTAACTGACAAGCGTCATGTAGAAATGTGATGTAATCTATAGGATCGCATACAACCGGTGTAGATACAAGCATATACGCGTACACACACGCACATACAAACACACACGCACACACATACACACATATATTCATATATATACACTTATATACTTTAACACATACACACTACACACATATGTACATAGTCTAACAAAAATATACATCTATGCATTGACACATATTTATATGAAAACGTTTACCCATTGGGATACATAAACACACACACACACACACACACACACACACACACACACACACACACACACACACACACACATACATATATATATATATATCTTTATGTCCGCACACACACACACACATAAATATACAAACATACACGCACAGTGATATATAAAGTGAATTAAGAAATGGACCGCGGAGTTTCTATAACATGTAAACTACCAACTTTGAGGTGTACTACATCTTTTCAATCAGGTATTATTAATCTCTTTATCTATTTAATAATTATTGTTATTGTTTTTTGTTGTTAGTGAGTTGGTAGAAATTGACGGAGTGTTGAAAAATAAAAACAAAGAAGTTTTTGCAATATTTATTCGATTCTTCGCGCCATGAGTTCAAATTCAGCAAAGGTCCACTCTGCCTTCCGTTCTTTCGTGGTCGATAAAATAAGTACCAGGTGAGCATTGAGCTCGATGTAATCGACTAGCCACGGTCTGCCAAATTTCAGGACTTGTACCTATCGTAGATAGGTTTGTTATTATTGTTGTTATTGGTGAAGTAGGATTGTTGGTGGCGGTGTTGTTGGCAGTGACAGTAGTCGAGGTGGAGTACGGCGGAAGTTG
>NC_142940.1:56797076-56809576 GCF_046866305.1 Octopus bimaculoides
TATATATATATATATATATATATATATATATATATATATATATATATATATATATATATATATATATATATATATATATATATATATATATATACACACACACATACATACATATACATATATAATTTTTTGTCGAATGAATCGATGCCAGTACTTATTTTTTAAGCCTGATACTTATTCTATCGGTACTTTTTGCCGAACCGCGAGGTTATGGGGACGCAAACACACCAACACCGTCTGTCAAGCAGTGGTGGGGGACAAGCACAGGCAATGATGCACACTTACACACACGAGAGCTGGCAGAAACGTTAGCACGCCGGGCGAAATGCTTAGCGGTATTTCGTCTGCCGCTACGTTCTGAGTTCAAATTCCACCGAGGTCGACTTTGCCTTTCATCCTTTCGAGGTCGATTAAATAAGTACCAGTTACGCACTGGAGTCGATATAATCGACTTAATCCGTTTGTCTGTCTTTGTTTGTCCCCTCTGTGTGTAGCCCCTTGTGGGTAGTAAAGAAATAACACGCGCACAAATAGATACACAAGCACACACACACACACACATATTATATATATATATATATATATCTGGTACGTCGTAAATGGGATATGATCAGAGGTTATTTTATGTGAAATGCGCCAAATTTAACTTTTCTCATTTTTCTTTCAGATGTAGCGATAACAGATTCCAGTCTGACAAAAGAAATGAAGCGGCTCGTCGTGTTCGCCAAACAGTGAGCGATTTGGTTATCGCCCGCTTCTCGAAGGTGACGGGGCCCTTCATTTTCATAGTCGGGCATGCGCTGGAAGCCTTTGTTAGGGAGGTGACCAAGAATGAAAAATAATCTCAAAGGACAAACATCGTAACGATAGTGAAATTCCTAGAGTAGCTCCTGGATGTCACGGATGAAAACCCTAGTTGAGCGGTGACGGCCACCATCAAACATCTCAAGACAGCAGGGTTTTTTATCAGATGTGTGGCGCACGAGTACATTGTACAAATGCCATACGTGATACAAAAATGGCACTTTATATCCCGTAAGACTTGGGAGTACCTCGGGATCATGATTCCCAACATCATGTGACTTTCTAGTTTTCTTAATATGAATCACTTTGAAGGCAGTGAGCTGGCAGAAGCGTTAGCGCACTGGGCGATATGCTTAGTTGTACTTCGTCTGTCTTTATGTTCTGAGTTCAAATTCCGCCGAGGTCGACTTTGCCTTTCATCCTTTCGGGGCCGATAAATTAAGTACCGGTTTCGTACTGGAGTCGATCTGATCGACTGTCCTCCTCCCCAAAAATTTCGGGCCTTGTGCCTAGAGTAGAAAAGAATATGAATCCCTTTGACTGCTGTATTAGTAGCATCGGCTGAGTACTGACCAGCCGGCCGCCCTGCAGTCGTAAGGACTCACTGATTCTTGCAGTCGTTGACATGATATGCGGAATGGGCACCTGATACCGGCACGAAGTCGTTTCTGTGACCACATTGGAGGCGTCACTGTGGCTGAAGACGATTCTACTGAATAACTTGTTTCTTTGATGTATCCAGTTGTATGTGTGTATTGTGTTTTTGAGGTGGGGTTTTGAGGAGGAGAGTATATTGTTTTCCGCTCTATGCTCTCTTTGTTTTTCTTTGTTATTTGTTTCGTTCATAAAAAGATTATAAACACCAATAGTTCAAGTTAACAACTTCCTCTAAACTTAGTACACTAAAATCACACACAATTGAGAAAAAATCAGCATCAGTTAACTAAACAAAGGTAATAAAATAATATAATAAACAGCAGAACGCAAAAAACAGTAAATATTTGTACTTAACATAAACCCAAAACTAACAATAAAGCGTTATATGAATTAATTAGTACCATCAACAACAGCAGCAACAAGAACAACAACAACAGCAACAACAATACACTCTTCGTCATAATAACAGTACGTCAAATAATGCACCTTCATTGTAACACCAAACAAAACCCTTAACAGATATTTGCCTAAGGTCGGTCTTCAAAATAACAAACAAAAAACACTAGAACACAACGGAAAATAAGTACCATCAGCTTTTTGACCGCTTCCGCCTATCGGACATTTCGAAACCAATAAGGAAATGTTAAAAACAAAAAACAAAAAAAAATCAAAAAGAAATTCAAAAGCCTAAGGACCAGACAAATCCACATACACCGAAATCACTAAGCCATATCCTCAGAAAAGGAATCCAAATGAATCACTCAACACACCAGCATCTGTTGACGCTAGTGAGTGTGAGGAGATCCTTCTCGCATGTTGGTGTGCTTACGTCCCCGTAACTTGGCGGTTCGGCAAAAGACACCGATAGATTGTAAGTACTAGGCTTACAAAGAATAAATACTGGGGTCGATTTGCTCGACAAAAGGCAGTGCTCCAGCATGGCCATAGTCAAATGACTGAAACAAATAAAAGAGGAAAAGGATAAAAGTGTTCAATCGCATTCTTTTATTTTTTTCACTCACACAAAAAATACTCAACCCTAAGGGATATCACATAATACAGAATAGAAAACTAATGCCTAGTTGCCAAGATTTTGTAGAAAAATACTGCTAGGGTCTGCAATTTCCAGAAAGCAGTACCACAAGGCTCCGTCTCTCACCCACTCTTATTCAACCTGTATCTGCACGAACTAGACACTTCACGATCATGCAGACAGCTTAAGACGCAGATGACGTCATGTGTTTGTACTCTCGCTATGGTCCACACACTTCCCGAAAAAATTCTCGAAGCCTACATAAACCACGTAGAAACCTGACTCCACAACAAGGCGTAAAGTATTGCTTTTCAAGTTCACTGCTTCTCTTTTTACCAGCCACACCGAGAAAGATCACAAACGCATTCAGCCTTCAACGACTTATACTAAATACACACACACGTACGCGCGCGCGTACACATACAGAGAAAAATGAGAGAGAAAGTGAGAGAGACAAAAGAAAGAAATACTAAGAGTTAAATACAACCCAGAAATTGCAACTCGCATAAATGACATAATACTTAACTACGAAGAAAATGAAATACTGTACCGTATATGGTCACAGGTTAATGCACAGCTTACACTCACAAACCACGTAGACAGCGAAATAGAAAAAAGAAATAGAAATACAAAAATTGAAAAAAGAAACACCTAAATATGTGGATGGGGTGGGGAACAATTTATTGTTGCAAGTGCTTCAACCACCACAGGTCCAAGCACCACTACGTGAAAATCACCTCCAAAACGAACCAAGGGGGATATATAATAACTAAGAATTCAACAACAACATCTTAGAAACACTGTCTATCCTACTCGGCCTAAATAATCATACGGAACGGATACACATAGCGATAGATGCAACATGAATGGTTTCACCGGATCCTAAATCTATGTTGGGATACACACCACTAATAAGTGCAAGGAACTGCAACTGTCGTTCTCCGATAGAGGACATCTTATTCATCTCTAGCTTGACCATCACAAGAATCTACGAGTGTACAGGAATAAACTGGACAGTGAATAAAGTGCAATATGTTCAGATTTTCACACTGTGCACCACACGATTCATCCCATGTAGTTGTGCAACATGACTTTGATGTAGGTGATTATATGTCATATCAAGGGAGATGGTTCTATGAACTGTGTCTCCTCGTTGGGCGGACTACCTATGAACCATAGTACTAAAAACAACAAATAGAAGAATCGCATCTGAGCTGAACATAACCAAAGGTTTTGTTCCACAAACGTTTCATAAACATCTGAATATGAATAAGATTAGTTAGAGATGCACTCATCGGCCATCAAGGAATATTTATTGAAAAAATGTGTTAAGTTGTGCGACAACCTCAAAACTATTTTTTCCAGTGATCCTTAAAAATCATTCTATAAGAATTATTGTGTCTTTATGGTAACGACCCAAGAAACAAACAAGCAATTTAAGGTTCTCCAATTCCCGATGATTCAATGACAAATCCAATTAAAGATGATTGTATGCGTACTTTAATGATCTTAGAGGCATCATTATTACTGAATAACACAATAAAAATGAGATTGTGAACGCTCTAAGCTATATAACAGCGATTAACAATTTAAAGCGCAGCGCACAACTGGAAACTACGAGGGAACTATCAAATTAAATTTGGTTTCACTACAAGAATATATCAGCCCACATAGAAATCGTATTTGCACCAACATCATTCATTAAAATCATTTCCCCAATTCTTCACAGCCAGCACGTAACCCTGATCTAGCATCGTGCCAATGTTCATCTCTTTCTTTAACCAAGAAGATAAAAGTTTTAACCTCGTTTTCAATTAAAAAACAAAAAATGTTTAAAATCAAGGAAGAAATTCAGACGCATATAAAAACATCATTGTAAAAAAAGAGTAAAATGTCGGAATTTACCGTTCTTAAGTAGCGTACATGGAGATTATATTCAATTGACTTAAATTACTGTAAGCATTTGAAATATTTTTATACAAGAAAATATTTTTTCTATAAAGATATGACACACATTTTGGACGGGCATATCTCTCTTCTCTCATTTTCTCTCTCTCTCTCTCTCTCTCTCTCTCTCTCTCTCTCTCTCTCTCTCTCTCTCTCTCTCTCTCTCTCTCTCTCTCTCTCTTTCACGCTCACACACACACACACACATACGCATTTACTCATACAAGAGCGGCAAAAAGTCTGGTTGTGTGAGTGGGTATACAATATCTATACGGGTACACGTTATCTAACTGTGTAATATCGTGTAAATACGTACTCTAACTGGGTGTGCACGATCCAAGTTAAACATTATGTAGGCATAAAAGTCAAATAACGAGATATAAACGGGATCAAAAGAGGTACAGATCAGTTTGAGATTTTTTGACAGACTTTACTACGTCACGACCTCGGTGCAAAATGATATGGGAGTATGTGTGTGCGCGCGCGCAAGTACACACACACACACACACACACACACACACACTCACACACACACATTCATACATACATGCTTTCTGGACACATGCGCTCGAAACAACACAAACACACACACACATATATATATGCGTGTGTGTGTATTCATGTATATATATGTCTCTCTCTCTCTCTCTCTCTCTCTCTTTTTTTCTCTCTGTATATATATATATATATATATATATATATATATATATATATATATATATATATATATATATATATATACACCGGAGCGAAGACATGTCACAATACAAGTAGAGAAATTTGAAAAGAAAATACGAAACCGGTTATTTCTCCAAATACAATGTTTCTATACTCAAAATGTTATAACATTTTTCTAACATAACGATTTTAATATATACTTTAACCATGTAACACAAGCCTTCTGTAGTTTTTCACTCTTGTTTATCTTTTATATATATATATATATATATATATATATATATATATAAGCGAGGGAGGGGAATATATTTGTATTTGGGTGTATATGTTCATGTTCCACAACAATACCAATATGGTGTCAACCAACTCCGCCTTGATATAATCATACAAACATAAATACATTGGTCTATGCGTGTGTGAGCGTTTATACACATACACACACACACCTATACATATATATATATATATGTGTGTGTGTGTGTGTATGTATGTACGTATGTATATATATGTATCACTTCTTGCGTACTGCATCACTTATTGATATCCTGTTGCTTATTTTGATGTCATTGACCATACTTCGAGCTGTGCGGATAATACCGGACTGACTTGGTGCTTCAACTTAAGTACCTAATTCAACTGATTCTCAATTATTTCTTTTATATACATACATACATACATATATATATATATATATATATATATATATATATATATATATATATATATATATATATATATATATATATATATATATATATATATATATATTTCTTTTTAAGTTTCAGCTTAGAGCTGCGGCCATGCTGATGCACCACCGTGTTGCTACACTGTTATTACAGGGAGCCTCTTACAATATGTGGCACTTGGTGAAGAATGGAGTTTGATTTAGCAACCCTCATTTGCACCTCCTGCCGCGAGGTAGGTCCATCTGGGACTCTCGATAGGAAGAGGTCCAGCTTTGATTTAAAAACTCCTACATCTACTTTGTGCAGATTCCTCAGGCTCTTTGGGAGAATATTAAAAAGATGTGGGCCCCTGAATCCCAAGCTGTTGCAGTAACTGGTCCTGAAGCGCGATGGCATTGCTGGGATCTTTGGCACCATGCAGTGTCGTCCCGTTCTGGCATTGGTGTAGCTTTCAATGCTAAAATTTGGCACAATTCCTTCCCGGATCTTCCAGATGTATATTACTGCATACCTCTCCCGCCTTCTCTCCAGGGAGTAGAGTCTTAGCTGTTTCAGCCTTTCCCAGTAGCTGAGCAGTTGCAAAGAGACAATCTTCTTTGTGAATCTCCTCTGGATTGCTTCAAGGTCTGCTGTTAATTTCAGACTGGTGGGTGACCACAGCTGTGAGCAGTAATCCAGGCGGCTGAGGACGAATGTCATCCAGAGGATCATCATGGTTTCTTTATCTCTGGTTCTGAATGTTCTCAGGATCCATCCAGCCAATCGTCTGCACTTTGTTGCCATTCTGGTAATGTGCACTTGGAAAGAGGTATCATCACTCATGTCGATACCCAGGTCTCTCACTGATTTAGGCTCTGGGATTGAAATTCCCTGTGGACCAGTGTACTCTGTAAGTTTCATATTCAGTTTTGGACGTTGGTAGCGCAGGGCTTGGAATTTTTCAGCATTAAACTGCATATTATTGTCCTCAGCCCATCTGTAAACTGAGTCCAATTCCTGCTGCAGGAATATATATACATATATATATACATATATATACATATATATATACATACATATATATATATATATATACTTAAGCAACAGGATATCAAGAAGTCATGTAGTACGACCGTTTGAAGCGATCCATTTAATTGAACAATCACGAAGATGAAAGAAATCCATGTTGTCGCTATTCTAGCTAAGAATATCTTCGCGCTCTGTGAAAGTATTTGAGTAAAATGATATTAATGTGTCCGACTGATTAAAATTCTATTTATTCATTACTGCAGCTGATCATAGCCTTGCATTTAAATTGATGTAATGATTGTATTGTTCAATTAAACGGAGCCGCTTGAAAAGGTCGTACTGCATCCGTTCTTGATATCCTGTTGCTTATTTTGACTTTATTCACCATACTTCGAGCTGTGCGAATAATACCGGACTGACTTGGTGCTTCAACTTAAGTACCTAATAGAACTGATTCTCAATTATTTCTTATATATATATATATATATATATATATATATATATATATATATATATATATATATATATATATATATATATATATATATATATATATGTATGTATATATATATGTGATACAGACACTCCCCATACACACATGCACTTACAAAAGACACAGACACATTGAAAGACACGCATGCGTAGACACATACAATAGGAATACAGAATACAAAATGGCTGATATTTAGCAAGGTGAGACACACATAGGAAGGAAGGAAACAAAGGACCACTGATGAGGTCACAGAAGTGTGACGAAAGAACTCTGGCCGAAATAAGATTAAGATTAATGTAATATAAAGCTGAAGCAAATTAACACCAAATATACAGTGCGTGTGTTTTTATTGGCTAAACTGGCAATATGACCATCCCCAAGTACAACAATATATATATATATATATATATATATATATATATATATATATATATATATATATATAATATAATATTAGGATAAAAACTTTATAAGAATTTATCAAGTAGTTAGCGTGAAAAAACCTCATAAGGAAAAAAAAAAAAACATTTTCCCCCATAAATATATTTAATTTATATAAGGGCATTACTATACAATATTGCCTCGCGCTAAACAATCGGATAAACAATCGTCTATGTACTATGCTCCTCGGGTTATGTTGATTTTTTATTTTTATGTGTCTTTACCATACGTGTACTGATGAATAAAAGATGCAGATTACTGCATTGATTATGAGATCATTGGTTTACCGTTAAGTTAAATGTTTTTAGGAGGTTAGCTTTGAAAGTTGCATTCCTTCGCGATCGGTACAAATGTGCTTATGGTAGTTTTGACTTTTGGAGTCCCTCTTAGCGTGAGGCATTATTGTACAGTAATGCCTTTCGGCAACATATGTTTCATAGCGAGTGGAACCTCAGAAGTGGTAAATATCCAAGCAAAGTGTATATCGCAGACTGCGATACAGAGAAGATTAACATGGTCCCTGCGCAATGATGACACGTGAATTCGTGAAGCGTTGCATATTTTTCTAAAGGCGGCGTTCCAGCATGGCCGCAGTTAAATGACTGAAACAAGTAAAAGAACAAAAGAATATATATAGCTATATATATAGCTAAATCTGCAAGTTTTTTTTAATTCTCTCTGTTTATTTCCTTATAATCCCTTCTGTTGAAGAGCGTAGGCTCGAAACGTAAAAGACTTTCTCACTTTCCCGTCTGGGTCAGATGCTTCTTTTGGCTGTCTCGACACGTATACTCGGCCGGTGGTCGGAAATAAGGTTAAGGATGACTCGTCCGAGAAAATAACATTCTTCCATTGCTCTAGGGACCAATTCTATAGGTTTTTACTTCACTCTAAACGCTTTGCAAAGTTTGTTTTTGAAAGTAGTTCTTTTCTGATTGCAGCCCTCCTATGAAATCCGGCTTTGTGAAGCTCCCGACGAACAGTTTTTGTGGGAACTGGGTTCTCGAGGTGGTAATTTTGGGAGCTGTACTTTTGTGATCCTTTCTAACAATTCGTGTAAGAGTCCGACAGTCCCTATCTGAAAGTTTTGATTTTCTTCCGGAGTTTTGTTTCGACGAGGAGGTTTTTCCCTCTTTCTCAAAGGCAGTCATTACTTTCGAGACAGTACTTTTTGATACACCAAACATTTCGACTGTTTTCGTTATACTAGCACCAAACGTAGCAGTTTTTTCTTATATCTTTGCAGATATATATATATATATATATATGTTTCTCCTTGTGTATTAACTTCGCCCAGTCCTGTTGGTTAATGAGTAAATTTGTAAATATACTTCATAGTTGCGCTTATCTGATTATATGCAATTACGTACGTACACGAGAGGTAAACTGTATGCATATGGTATACATTATATCAATGCGTGTTGGCGCGAACTAATGCGTGTATGAAAGTGAGTACATATGTATGCGCGTGCGTGCGCGTGAATGTGTGTGTGTGCGCGCGTGTGTGTCTGCGTGTGTGTGAGAAACAGTCTGGGTTTATGCTTGGATGTCTCTATTTACTTTATAACCGGTTTACACATCCTGTATCCATGTATACATATGTTAGTAATATTTATATTAAATTTTAAATGATTGAATTATTAATATAAACATAAAGATTGACGTATTTCCATATATGCGGCTCTTACTATGTTCATTCATCTGTCCATCTGTCTGTGCGTCTTCATCTATATAACGAATAATCGATCGATCGATCTGCATATCCATCTGCCTATATCTCTTTACCTCTCTTTCTCTCTCCCCACCTTTCTCTCTCCCCCTCTATGTATGTATGTATGCATGCACGTATGTATGTATGTATGTATGTATGTATGTATGTATGTATGTATATTATTTTTCTTCCGCTTCAGTCTTGGAGTGCGGTCATGCTAGAGTACCACCTTGATATATGGATATATATATACAGAGATAGATATGAGGCAGACAAACAGACAGATGGACGGGTGGACGGATGGATGGATGGATGGACGGATGGATGGATGGATGGATGGATGGATGGATGGATGGATGGCACTAGCTTAGTTAGAGTGTGTGCGCCCAGGGCGGCCCTTCAGTTTACTGCTCCCGCACCCTGCCTACAGGGGACCCAAAAGTAGTGCCGCTCCCATAAAAGTGCGGCATGGGGCGGATCACCCCCTCTCTGTCTCCCTCTAGCTACGCTAGTGATGGATGGATAGATAGAAAGATAGATAGATAGATGAATGCTTAGGATGTATGTATGCATGGCTAAATGGATATTTATTTATATGTATACCATGTATATGTATATATATCTATCTAGACACACACATACATTATGTGTGTGTGTTACGTAATCAACAGCACTCGTGAAATTTTGAAAAGTTACTGAGGCTAATGACAGACCTACCATAAATCTAAATATTCATATTTATACTCTTCTATATTTAGAAATATTCCCTCTTGTTAAATATATAAAAAGACGGGGAGAAAGCAGAAATATATTGAAATCCAGCTTCCCTTTTTCCCCCCTCGCTTCTTTATGTTTAAGGGATGTCTGTGGGTTGAAAAGACGTCATCCTTACATCATTCAGAAATGGGTCACGTAATGTAATAAACAGGGACGTGAGTGAAATATTTGGTGAGTTTGAGTTGGGGTTACACAAATCTTCGTGGGAAAGTACTGTATATGTGTGTGTGTGTGTGTGTGTATGTGTGTCTATACGTATATGTCTACATACATGTATACGTAGATACACACACAAACACACACACACACACACACACACACACACACACACACACACACACACACACACACACACACACGGCCAGAATTGGCCCGAGTCATGTCTAACTTAATAGCACCACCTGTAAATGTACATGCACGTGCAACACTCACACACACACACACACACACACACACACACACACATATTCATGCATATATAGGCGTGGCCGTGTGGTAATAGGTTTGCCATGTGTTTCCAAGATCAGTCCCACTGTGCAAGACTCTGTAGATAAGTATCTTCTACTGTAGCCTGGGGCCAATCAAAGCTTTGTGAGTGGATTTGGTAGACGGAAACTGAAAAAGGTCCGTCGTGTGTGTGTGTGTGTGTGTGTGCTTGTTCCCCATCACAGGTTGTCAACCGGTGTTGGTGTGTTTACATCCCGGTAATTTAGTAGTGACTGAGAGAATAAGTACTAGACTTTAAAAAAGTACTGGGATAGACTCATTCCGCAAGGCAGTGCCCCAGTATGGCCGCAGTCTAATGATTGAAACAAGGGAAATATATATGTAAATGCATACACACACATAAATATATGTATGTATATATATGTATATATATATATATATATATATATATATATATATATATATATATATATATATATATATATCTATATATATATATATATATATATAAGTTCAAAAAACCACAAAAAACAATAACAAAAAAACAACAAAGTGAGGACGTGATACGGATAGTGTTATTGGACGCTCGGGAAAGGAAGGAGAGAGAGTATGACGTTTCGGGCGGAGCCCTTCGACGGAAAGACAGAAAGTTCGGAGAATGGAAAAACGGAGGAAGAGGAAAATGGCACCGATGCCCACGAGGTTACATTGTATATATACTCTTTTACTCTTTTACTTGTTTCAGTCAATTGACTGTGGCCATGCTGGAGCACCGCCTTTATATATATATATATATATATATATATATATATATATATATATATATATATATATATATATATATATATATAGATAGATAGATAGATAGATAGATAGATAGATAGATAAATAGATAGATAGATAGATAGATAGGTAGATAGATAAATTTACTTGGAAATGGATGCGTGGCGTTCAATCATATAATAATATAAATACTATATATATATATATATATATATATATATATATATATATATATATATATATATATATGCATAAATACATACATATATGTATATACTTACATATATGTATATCTATATGCATATATGGGTAAACAACATGACATATGAAAACAACATGAAATACGAACGCAAACTTAGGTATGCGAACAACGAGAGAAATAAATAGAAAACAAGACAAGTAACATAAAGAACGACCCTTCATCAGTTGTCGGCTGTTAATCTACTCCGCATTTCGAGCAATTAACGACAATATGAGGCTTCGAAAAAACAGTTGTTCCGGCGAACTAAAATAGAATTTGGGATTTGCGGAGGGTCAAAGTTGGTAACAAAAACAGGACAGTGGAGACATACAACAAGCCAAACGAAAAGAAAAATGGAGGGCCGTTAGGCGAGACGAGGTAAGGTAGCGAACGCTGGGGGAATATATTTTGACAAGAGAAAAGATAGGAGAGGGGACAGACTGAAGGAAAAGAAAGATGGACGATGGTCACGTGTGAGTAACGAGAGAGAGTAAAGGAGGAAGAGGGAGAGAGAGAAAGAAAGAGAGAGACAGATAGAAAACGGTGAAGGGGAGAAAAAAGAATTAGAGAAAGGATGAGAGAGAATAAAACGAAAGCGAGAGAAGGGGAGAAAAAAGAATTAGAGAAAGGAAGAGAGAGAAAACGAATAAGTATAATAATTCAAAATATATTGGACTAAAAATTATATATTTACTTCTTTAGCTAATATCAATAAAAGATTGATGTCTGGTATCAGTTAAAGGAATATTTAAGTTATGGAACATTCAAATTTTACACTAATCCTTCTATATATA
>NC_142940.1:56827076-56899576 GCF_046866305.1 Octopus bimaculoides
TATAACAAAAAAACTGTTACTCTGAGTTTCACGTTCCCGTTCATCGGACAGTTTTGTTGTCCGATGAACGGGAACGTGAAACTCAGAGTAACAGTCTTTTGTTATATTTCTGCTGCTTTTAAATAAAGTATATATATATGAATATATATATATATATATATATATATATATATATATATATATATATATATATATATATATATATATATATATATGTATATACATGTACACACACTCACACTTATACATACGTATATACATATATACATACACACAAACACCTAGACACATGCACACACACATACACACATACATGCATACATACATATATACATATATACACACACACACATACACACATACATGCATACATACATATACACACACACACACACACACACACACACACACACACACACACACACACACACACACACATATATATATATATATATATATATATATATATATATATATATATATGTATATATGTATGTATATATAACACATATATGCATGCATGCATGACATCGGTAGTTGAAATGACGGTAAACCCTACGCACATTTCCGGCATTTTATTAACGTCTTGCATCAAAGCCGCCATGACTGAAAGCTCTAGATTATATAATCGATAAACTAAGAAAGAAAAGAACAGATCTGAAACCAACCCAGTCAGATTGTCTGGAGTAATTATATTAATTCTATCTTCTCTCCTTTCGGATATTGTCTCTCATCATTCAAGCATTTGTTTTGTTGTTGGTGTTGTTGTTTATTTTTTATCGTCGTCATCATCATCGTCATCCTAATCAATATTAGAATCGTTAGCACGCCGGGCAAAATGCTTAGCGGTATTTCGTCTGTTTTACATTCGGAAAATTTTATGGGCGTTGGAAAATTTTATATACGTACAGAGGAGAAAGTGGTAGCAGAGACTATAGATGCGTCTGTACAGTTTTTTGTAGTTTTTGTCTCCTATTTAAATATTAACATTTTTTACAAAACATTTGAATGTAATATTATGATAAAATGTTTGTTACCTAGAATCACAACAACGACATTAATTATAATAATTCTTTCTACTATCGGCAACAAGATATGAAATTTTGGGGAGGGGGTTAGACGATTACATCGATCCCAGTACTTCACTGTACTTATTTTATCGGCCTCGAAAGAATGGAAGTCAAAGTTGACCTCAGTGAAATTCGAACTCAGAACGTAAAGGCGGACGAAATGCTCCTAAGCATTTTGTCTGGCGCGCTAACGATTTTGCTAACGATTTTGCCTATGTTGGTTGTAATCGGTCAGCACACTTAATGCGAAACAGCATAAATAATAATTACAACAACAACAACTGTAGTAATTGATTTCGAAATGTAAACGTATAGGCGTGGGAGTGGCGGTGTGGTAAGTAGTTTTCAATGGCCGGATAACTGAAGAGATGTTGGCGTGGGCTCCCACCCTGGCATCCGAAACTCGGAGTTTTATCATGGCTACTGAATAAGTGTCACATATTTTTACAGATATATATATATATATATATGCACATACATACATACATACATATACTCAGTATAACGGTACGAGCTACTGATAGTTTCTTGTTTTGGAGATAAGGGTCAAGGCATGTTTTATATAACATGCCTTGTGTCACAGAGCAATCTTACTCATATATTGATATCCATTATTGACGAATTATTTCGAAGTGCCACACAATTAACACAACAATTTTATCATTTTATTGCAAATCCCATCTATTATAAACCTGTCGTTAAGCATAAACGTAGTCATCCAAACATTTGTCTTAGAACAGTCGGCACTCCGTCGCTTACGACATCAAGGGTTCCAGTTGATCCGATCAACGGAACAGCCTGCTCGTGAAATTAACGTGCAAGTGGCTGAGCACTCCACAGACACGTGTACCCTTAACGTAGTTCTCGGGGAAATTCAGCGTGACACAGTGTGACAAGGCTGGCCCTTTGAATTACAGGCACAACAGAAACAGGAAGTAAGAGTAAGAGAAAGCTGTGGTGAAAGAGTACAGCAGGGTTCGCCACCATCCCCTGCCGGAGCCGCGTGGAGGTTTAGGTGTTTTCGTTCAATAAACACTCACAACGCCCGGTCTGGGAATCGAAACCGCGATCCTATGACCGCGAGTCCGCTGCCCTAACCACTGGGCCATTGCGCCTCCACTCTTAGAACAGTAACGACCAGGTAAAATTTGATGCTCTTATACTGCTGATGGTTTTTACTTTCCACAATCACAGGAAGCTCTTGTTTCTCTCCTTTCACATCAACACAGCACATAATTGACATTCGCTCATTTGAACACTTCAGTCCTTTGGCATTTTTATATTAAATGTAATAAATGCTCCGATGTTGCGCGGTAATAACGTGTTTCGTCCGCTTCGTAAATATTCTCAGGAGAATGATTATACAATAATTTTTGTTATCATTTTGTCTTAATCCACTGTTCAGCTGCTAATAAAAAAATAATAATAATCACTTTTGTCCTCGTCAGGAATGTGTATATAGCATTTTATCTTCTTTTTCCACTTGTTAAATCATCCGTCGGTGGAGGCGCAATGGCCCAGTGGTTAGGGCAGCGGACTCGCGGTCATAGGATCGCAGTTTCGATTCCCAGACCGGGTGTTGTGAGTGTTTATTGGGCGAAAATACCTAAAGCTCCACGAGGCTCCGGCAGTGGGTGGTGGCGAACCCTGTTGTACTCTTTCACCACAACTTTCTCATACTCTTACTTCCTGTTTCTGTTGTGCTTATAATTCAAAGGGTCAGCCTTGTCACGCTGAAAATCCCCCGAGAACTAGGTTAAGGGTACACGTGTCTGTGGAGTGCTCAGCCACTTGCACGTTAATTTCACGAGCAGGCTGTTCCGTTGATCGGATCAACTGCAACCCTCGTCGTCGCAACCGACAGAGTGCCAACAACAAAAAACCATCCGTCCGTTAGTGTAATGCTTTCCTTACTCATTTCTTTTCCAAACAGGTCTGCCTTTTGACGTGATCAGCGGTCCGTTACTTGAAGCGTTTTTCCTTGAACTTTTCCAGTCTGAATTTTCATTTGACTTAATTTGATTATTTTTACCAGATCGTATTACGATTTATGTTCTCGTTATTATACTCATCGATTAAGTTATCAATCAGCTAGTATTATGAAAATTTGTGTGTCTGAAACAAGCACCTCACTAAAAAGGAATTTAAATTATTCGCCTGTTAGAATAAAAGTTCCGGTTTCAAATAAACCGCTACGCACCTACTGCGATTAATATATACAGACGGAAGCAAGAAGTGCTCTAGCTATGGAAATGGAGAAAACGAAGGCTGTTGCTGTTAGTGGTGTAGGCTGGCAGTGTTGTCGTGTTAAACTAGTTATTGTGGTTGAATCAATGTTACGGGTAATGTTGTCAAAGTTTTCAAGTAAACCTTATTCATAAATTGTTTATGTATTATGATGTCATAGTCCTCTACTTCCTCAGTTGTCTTTATGGTAGGGAGTGAGAGCGAAGAGGAAACATCAGTCATGCTTGAAGTATCTCCCGTGAAATCTGTGAGAGAGGCCAAGCAACGAAATCGCAGTTTTCAAATTTATTTACATGTTTCCGAACTGGCAGACTCGTTAGCACGCCGGGCAAAATGCTTAGCGGTATTTCGTCCGTCCTCACGTTCTGAGCTCAAATTTAGCTGAGGTCTACTTTGCCTTTCACCCTTTCAGGGTCGATGAAATAAGTATCAGTGACGCACTGGGGTCAATGTAATCGACTATTCCATTCATCCAAATTTTCGGCCTTGTACCTATAGTAGAAAGGATTATGTTTTCTATGGAATAAAAATGGCTAAGACAATTAGTTTCAAATTTTGGCACAAGGTCAGCAATTTGGAAGAGAGGGTAAGTCTATTAGATCGAACCCAGTGTTCAACTGGTACTTTTTTTTATCGACCACGAAAAGATAAAAGGCAGAGTCGACCTCGGTGGAATTTGAACTCCGAACGTAAAGACGGATGAAATACATCTAAGCATTTCGCCCGGCGTGTTAACGATTCTGCCAGCTCGCCGCTCCACAGGAATTTTTAATTTTAAAACACCTTTCATCTTAACGGTAGAATTAACTGAGAAACGCAAAGATTTAGCATTTGTTACAGGAAAAGCTAAAAATATTGGAGAGATCTGAGAAGTTGCCCAGATTGTGTGAGCATAGTTTCAGTCACTATGATGTAAAATGCTTTAAAATATCGAGATCTGACCATAAACGTATTGCGTAGTCGGTCCTTAACTTGAGACGGAATTGCGGTATATCCGGAGCAACGATTTTCTGGATCGAACCGAGTTGTTCAGTCTACTACCGTCTTATATACCCTATGATCGCTCAGTTAGGGCAGAAATGGGGCTTCACACCACCACAACCAACACTACGACGAACAACAACAACAACAACAACAACACTGTCACCACTAATGTCAACAACAATAGCAACAGCTACAGGACACCAATGACAAGGAAAATTCTATTAGCTCACATGACAAAGAACAACAAGGAAGTTTTATGTAGGACTAACTACGTATATCGTCCATTTATTTCATAGCGTCGAAATTAATGGTTTCTAATAATATAATGTAAGTGAATAGTTCATTATTTTTCCGTCAGGGGAATATGACTTAAAAACATGCACAACCCACCCCCCACACCTGTCGTTAAACACGGCGTAAATTTTATTCATTCTTAAAACTATTTAATACAAACCGTCCATTATGTCACGCACCGTTTTTTTTTCCCTTGTACTACTTTCATTTGTTTCTTCTTTCTATTTTCTTCTTCCTTGTTCTTTTTTCCAATTTCTTTCTTTCTTATTTTTTTCTTCTTCATTGTCCTCCTCCTCCTCCCCTTTTTTGCTTGGCATTCAATATTATTATTATTATTATTATTATTCACCACCATCACCACCACCACTATCATCATCATCATCATCATCATCATCAACTTCTTCTTCTTCTTCTTCTTCTTCTTCTTCTTCTTCTTCTTCTTCTTCTTCTTCTTCTTCTTCTTCTTCTTCTTCTTCTTCTTCTTCTTTTTACTTTCTGTTGAGAACTTCCCAAATAATGCTTGTTGTACTTAGTAGACATGTTTCCTACACTGCATCAACTCTCAGGTCAAAGTCAACTTTTTCAAGCTTCGTTTTCAGATGTTTTTTGTGACTTTTCGCAAGGTTCCAATACTAAGCAATAAATATCACACCTCATATAAGGCGGCGAGAGTTGGCAGAATTATAAACATGTTGAGCAAAATGCTTGGTGACGTTTCGTTCTTCTTTTCGTTCTTCATTTTCGTTCTGAATCCAAATTCCCTCGAGGTCGACTGTCGGAGTCGATAAAATAAGTACCAGTTGCGCACTGGATCGATGTAATCAACTTTCTTGCAAAAATTCCACATGTTCTTTCAGAATTTTTATGCATATACGTTTTGGATTTTTGTTAGCTAACTGTATAGTAAACAAAACTATTTAGAGATATGTCTATAAATTTAAACAAACTAATATTTGTTTTTATAAGCGTTAAAATGTGTACTATAAGATACAAATAAGATGATAATTTATCTTCAAACGCAGAAACGCTCACAGCTGTTTGTTGACAAATTTTTCCGCTTTGTAAGGGCAATTTACCCAATATTTCTGCTGTTCTAACAGCGCTTCTACGTTTGAAAATAAATTATCATCTTATTTACTTGAGAGATGATTTAAAGCTCTACGGCAAAAACGAGAACCAGCTGGATTCATGAGTACAAACCGCAAGAATATTTAGCTACGACGTTGGGATAACTTTTGGAATTGAAAAATGTACAATGATAAAAATGAAAGAGAGAAACCCTATGGAAAATATGGGAAAAAGGCCTAGCTAATGATGAGAATATAAAATTATTAAATGCAGAAGAAACATATATCTGGGAATACCAGAGAGCGATGAAATCAAGAGCATAGAAATGAAGGAAACACACAGAAAATAATATTTTCGCAGAACGAAGAAGATATTAAAGTCATTCTTCGCAAAAATGTATTAACAAAAAGTTTCGTTGGCGTGTAGGACGCAGCCATCTTGTCAGGTATTCAGAGTCAAGAGTGAAAACTTTGAAAGAAGTTCGAAAAGGCATATAGGTATTTAGACAAGCCCCAACTGGTTGCTTTGACAGTATTACAGCCACCTGACTGCATTGAACAATAGATTCCTAAGTATTAAGAAACCATTTTGAACTTCTTATAATGTCTCCACTCTCTTTCTGAACATCTAACGAAATGGATACGTCTTGCGTGTCCATGAAATTTTATGCAATATCGAGCTAAGTCAAACTGTTATTAACTACGAGTATACACACACACACACACACACTCTCTCTCTCTCTCTCTCCCTCTCACACACACACACATACACACAGAAATAAATAAATGAATAAATACAGTCATATGTATATGATGCAGTTAAATGAAGATCTTGCGCAAAGAAGGGTTGTTTCATATAGAAAATGATGATTTTATTTCGTTTCCCCTCTTCCCCTCTTTTTCTTTTCTTCTCACTCTTTCACCCTCTTCAACACTTTTCTACCCCCATGTCTCCTCTTCTACCCCTTATGTTTTACTCTCCACCTCCTCTCTTCCTAAGATATGAATCTTGATCGTGCAGTTAAACGTAGTTGCCGTAATGGAAAAAAAGATATAAATTTTATTGCAATAAGGGATTTCTATCCGAAAATGAATGAAGTTTCTTGTAACATGTTTCTAGAATCTTTACTTTGAATCTTTATTCAATCAAAGCTGACGACATTTTTTCCATGTACATTGAATAATAAACACAACCGAAGTCTATAGGGAAGAGAGAAGAAACAAACAACGTTTAAGTCCGAGGAAGCCAGACATGTTGTGTGATGTGGCGACAAAAAAGGAAAAAATATCATTTAATTTTAGTTTATGCACTGCAGAAAGAAATTAAAAAATGTTTAAATATATATGCTTAAATATATATGTCTGTGTGTGGCCATACACACATACATACGCATACATGTATGTATTATGTATCTGTGTATGTACATATGTATGTACATATCTATCTGTCTATCTATCTATCTACATATATATGTGTGTGTACATACACACACACACACACACACATATATATATATACACACACATATATACACACACACACATATGTTTATACGTATATATATATATGTGCATATATGCCTTGTTCTACCACTACTCTCTCTCTCTCTCTCTTTATATATATATATATATATATATATATATATATATATATATATATATATATATATATAAAGTGCTGGTGCGTATGTGTTCTCAGGGTGGCTTTCACAGCGGTGACTGACCGTGACAGAGAAAGCTAACAAAATATTTTTATTCTCCCTAAATTGCGAATTCCTAACACGAAGAAAGGGAAGAATTCTCCCCATTTCTCTCTCTCTCCCCCTCTCCCATACCCTCCCTCTCTCGTTTAATTGGAATCAGTTGTAGAAATGAGATAAACGGATAATGTATAATGAAGAATTAACAAAATATATTCAGGTTTTGACTGGAGAACAATTCCAGTTGTTAGATAAAACTAATTAGTTTGGTGTACTAATGGAAAAGTAAGTAAATGTTCTACATAGTTAGCCTAGGTTGTTTTGGTGTAGATAGATGTTTGGGCATCGTGAAGAAACGTGGCCTAGTCGAGTTCGATTCCCAGGCTAGGCGGCGCGTTGTGTTCTTGAGTAAAAACACTTCATTTCATGTTGTTCCAATACCCCCACATTTCGTTCAGGGCGTGGGCGACAATATTGGACGGCCAGAACGAGGTGCGTCTTTGAGGTCAAAATTTCCATTTTTGAACTTGGCATACCAATCACGAGCGGTTCTTTCAGCCATGGCACCCTCTCCATACACAGCGCAAATGTCGCGAACAGCCTTTGCGGCCTTAGAGCCTTGATTAAAAGCAAAAAGGAGGTGTCGAAAATGCTCGTTTTTCTTAACTTGACATTCCATTTTAATGATCTGAAAATAAACAAAGATTAACTAAAATTAACTAGAAAAAAAAAAAATAGATTCCAAAATGATTCAAAAATAGAATTCTCGGAAAAAATAAAATCCAAAATTTAAAAACGCAATAAACTCCAAAATTAAAAAAACGTCGGGAACTTAGTTGCCAACCCAATATAATGATTCTTTTCCGTTTCCTTAAAATAGTATGCTTTGGAGGAGGTTTGGCTGTCATTTCTAACAAATAGAACCCCACTTAGAAGCGTCTTCGTTGATGCATTGATGTGGTGTTTGAAAAAGAGGAAGACAATGATACTTTAATGTATTTAGTCATAATAAATTCGCTCTTACATGTTTTTCTTTCTCTTGCAGACGCCTACTCTATACAGTGTGATATATTATTCCAGTGTGTACAAAGATGGAGGACTTAACGTGTTCAAATGAGACCATGATGCCATTGAAAGCTCCAAGTAATTGTACCAATATGTCAGTTTGCGAGAAAGAAGAGACTAACATTAACATGTATGTTCCAATGTCAATGATGGTAACGGGAATGGCAGGCAATTTGGCGGCCCTGCTAGTCCTTTACACATTGTCAAAGGACATCCAAAGGACGGTTTATTTCCCGCTTCTCTCTGGATTAGCTTGGGCTGATTTGATTGGTCAAGCTCTGACCAGTCCCATACCAATCCTTGTCTACTCCCAGAAAATCAAGTTGGGCGGTTATTTGTGTATGTTTAACGGGTTTATTATGGTGTTTTTTGGTCTCCTGACACCACTCTTGGTCTGTGTCCTGTCTTTGGAACGAATGCTCTCTCTGAAGTTCACGTATTTCTATCACAGGTAAGCAATTCTTTATGAGATTCTAATGTGTACGTAGTAGTTGTTATTGGCGTAATTGTTGTTATTGTTGCTGTTGTTGATATTTGTGCTGTAGTTTGGCTCGAGATCAGTGATTTTCAGTCACTCTTTTACTATGTCAGAGGTGATATGAGGATGATGATGAAGATGACGATGATGATACTAATAATATCTCTTTTTTTTCTCCTCTTTTCCTTCACAGGGTAGTTACCATCCGTAGAGCACGTTTAACCGTTATGTTCTGCTGTTTGGCCGTCTTTCTATTTTGCTGCTTGCCTTTCCTCAAATTCGGAGCGTATTCGATCCAGTTCCCATGTACCTGGTGTTTCTTAAAGTTCCACCGGAAGAAGGACTCCCATCTATCAGCGTACGCCATCTTGTTCGGTTTCATCAACCTCGTTCTAATCGCTGCCATGGTAATCTTCAACCTCGTTGTCGTTATTACACTGCTGCACATGCGCAGACAAAGAAGAGTGAACACGTCTCCGTCTTCATCGATAAAAAGAATTCTTCCACCGACACCAGCTCCATCAGTTTTGGCCAAAATCAAAATTGAAATGGAAATCAAAATGGTGTGGTTTCTATGTTGTATCACCACATTCTTCCTTATTTGTTGGGTTCCTCTCAATGTAAGTAAGCCGTAACTTTCTGTCTCTCTCCCTCCCTCCCTCTCTCTGTCTGCCTCTCTCTCTCTCTCTCTCTCTCTTTCTCTCTCATTATCTATCTATCTATCTATCTATCTATCTATCTATCTATATATATATATACAAAATATACTTACAAATATATATATATATATATATATATATATATATATATATATATATATATACTAATATATACTTTTGTTATTTACACCACCTGTCCTCGTCTGTTGTTATTTTTTGTATATTCTCCCATATATATATATATATATATATATATATATATATATATATATATATATAAAAGATAACATTATTATAAATTATTAATAATAATATCAGTGGCCAGCATGCAATTAAAAACCATAGAGGTAAAAATTAATATAGATTTATAATTATACAGTAAACAATCGTTTAAGTCTCGCAGTGGAACGTAGATCCCCGTTTATAAATTAGTTTGTTTTTTTGCTTTTGTCTTTGTAACGATGAGAGAAGCGCAATCGTTGTTACTTTCAGCGTTTCCTCCTGCCTCAAAAGAGATGAGTCATGCACTTTCTCAATGAGTCACTTTTTGACCGCAGAAAAAGTATAAGTTTAGACCTATTTATAGTATTTACAATCTCTGACAGTACTAAGCTGGTTTGCATAATTTGTATAATAATGCAAAAGTTGGCATTAAAGACTAATTAGTAAGTTAATTAATTAATTGATTAATTAATTAATAGGAGCACTATTTGTTGAAAGGATAATTGGATATGCAGCATACAATTTAGCTCTGCTATATAAAGACAGATTCCATGGATAAGCTATAGGATATTAATATATATATATATATATGTATGTGTGTGTGTGTGTGTGTGTGTGTGTGTGTGTAGTGAGAATTTACAAAAAAAAAAGACGAAGACGGGTGTGTAAACAACAAACAGGTGTATTAGTTTAACGCTCAGGAAGTAAGAAAGTCTTTTACGTTTCGAGCCTACGCTCCTCGACAGAAAGGAACACAGAAATAAACAGGGAGAGAAAATAGAAGAAGGTTTAGTGGCTAGCGATCTATCATGGCGAATGCTGGACAGAGGGGTCGTATATTTCGTTTTTTGTATTTTGTTTGCACACACATACACACATACATACACAAAATAAGATTTAATCACATGACCATATACACACATGCACGCTTCACACACACACACACACACACACACACACACACACACACACACACACACACACACACACACACATATATATATATATATATATATATATATATATACAGGGCGACCGTAAAGTTACTATACAGTTTGGCTGAAAACAACTCTATGATACGGTTGCTGAGACATATGTAAGAAGCCCAAAGAAATCAATTTGCCGTTGCAGTTCAGAAAATGGTATCAAACGAACATCACTGCATAAAATACTTACAAAACTCAATATGAAACCTTACATTCCGCGCCTAATTCACGGACTTCTGGAGAATGATCCTGATCGCAGGCCTCAATTTTGCGAACAGTTTGTAAGTCAAGGAAGCCAAGTTTGTAAGTCAGAAGAAGCCAAGAAATATTGAAGATCTTCGGCAGTTCATTATTGATTCATTTGCTAACTTTGATCCAGTTTGTCACAGTGTGCTTTCACGCTGTCGAAAACGCATTGAAGCTAATGACTTACAATTTGAACATTTATCATAACTGTAGTAAACGAAATTGATTGCCTATATTGTTACAATATTTACTGATGCAATACATACATTTTCTGAAAATCTTTATAGTCTAACCATGATATTCCTTTATTACAAACAAATGTATTGTAACTTTACGGACACCTTTTATACACACACACACACACACACACACACACACACACACACACACACACACACACACACACACACACACACACCTGTGTGTGCGTACAAAATAGTGGCGAACAATGAGAATGAGTACTCAACACAGTATTAGTTGATAAAATACTTTTATTTGTGGATTTAGTGCATAACTTTAGGTTTCGTGCGTTGAATATGACATTTTTCAAATACACCACATTTATAAATCTCTAGAATAGACATTTACATATCTATTCTAGAGATGGGGCGCGGAACAATTAATATGCTTATCCATATATATATATATATATATATATATATATATATATATGAAATTTTGAATTTAGTTCACGGACCCCTTTGCGGACCACCAGGGATCCACGGACCCCAGGTTGGGAACCACTGGTTTAGAGGAAGTGAATTGCTCTGGTTTTATCTGTGACCCACTGCTTTACGTATTCACAAATGTATTTGTGCAAAGAGACATATATTCAAAGTAAATCTCTAAACTAGTGACCGCTAAATCTTAGTTTCGTTAGTGATCCTATTAAAATGTATATTATATCTTAAAACTAAATGTTTCCTATCATTAATTTGATCGAATAAGCCACATCTCATATTTGTATTCCATTTCAAACATAACTTCATATTAATCTCTTCTCTCTTACAGGTTCACATTCTGGAGTCGCAGCTAACAAACAAAACGCAATCAAAGAAAGATCTTCTCTCCGTTCGCCTAGCCTCAATTAACCAGATAATTGATCCTTGGCTGTACATACTGCTACGGGGAAATCTCTTCAGAAAAATATTCAATTACGTCAAAAATATATTCCCAAGAAAACGCAAGCGTTCGCTGAAGACAAAAAACGAACAATACAAGCACAAGCCTCCGCTCATCAAGCAAAATTCTCGTTCAAATAAAATAGCTTATAAAGAAATGTGTTGCTTAACATCACAAACAGACGATATGGCGGAACGTGTCCATATAAAATCAAACGACACTTCCGTACAGCATAAGACTATTGATTGTAAAGATATAGAGTCGAACATTTGCAATGAAAATACCGATCAACATCAGAACGAAATTTCCAATAGCAATAGCTACCAAATGAGTTCTTACGCCCAATTAGGGGAAGGTGGCAGTATCCCTGCATCTATGACCTACCCGTGCATATCAAATACTACAAATGGCTTACGTCAGCTTCCTGATTCCATAGACTCTGTATCTGAAAGCAAGTACTCAAATAGGAAGTCACTGTAGTCAAACTTCAATCGTCGACTAATGTTTGATTTGTTATTTTAAAATGATAGATAGGGCTGTGTTGGATGATGATACGCAGTAGTCACAGTTGAGCGTTGCTGATAAAACAGCGGAACTAAACAGTTCGTGATAATGTACGACCGACGAGATTGGTCGTACGCTTTTGTACAATTTACTGTATTGTTTGCGTTGTTTATAGATGAACACGGCAGTAGCACATTGTTATTTGAGTTGTTTGTGGAGGGGCTAAACCCAAACCAACCCGTACGAAACTAAAATCTGACTGACACAAATGAAACGCTGCCATACCATAAACACTGAAATGGTGAGAAAGGTTTATTGATGAATTTTCATTGAATTTTCATTAAAAGCCTACTATTAAAGAAGTGAATTTGTTCCAATTGAAACAAATCAAAAGACTCCGATTGACTCTATCACCAATGACTGCTTGTCAGTCATAGTTAGAAAGGGAACACTTCTGTAAACTAATTTATTTCAACTACAGTTTCATTAGGTGGATATTTCCCGGTGAAAGTAGCATATTGTTTGTTGTTGTTGCTACTGTTGTTATTTACGTTGGTGTTACTGAGTAATACCAAAGTTAACTCTTAGCTCAGAATAATGTTATGGAAATTATCAATCAAAAATTCGTTTTTCCAGTATTCAAAGCACGACGTTCAAGTCATTATAATAATGTAAGATCTGTGAGCTTTAATCATTCATACAGACCCCATATTGAAAATAGCAGGAAAGTTGTGAAAGATATCTATCTGTAACATCAGTCAAGCCAGGCAAATTAATGAAAACTCCCACTTTTTGCCTTGCTGTTACTAGTCATGGAAGGTTTCTGGCCTGGTCTTGTTCAACACTCGACCAGCAGATCTTTGAGAAATCCATTTCAACCGCAGCCATCACGTTTTGTTTTATTCAGACATTGTGTATCTTGGACTACATTATATACTATGTCCTCTTTTTGTAAGGCATGATTTGAGGGAGATTAAGTCGGGTGCAGAAGTTAGTCGCTTCGTAGTTTTAGTTTAACCCTCGGCCAGTTCTCATTAAACAGACCTATGAGTAAAAGCTTCTAGTCTTGAGCATCCAGTGTTTTTGTTTGTTTGTTTTCTTCGGGTATAGTTTACCTAGGACTACATTATCTTGTGTACGATCTTTTTTTAAGACGGCAAGGCACAAGGAAGTAGACCTGGCTGCTCTTTCCAGCAGACCGAGTGACCGTACAGAGTTCCCTTCGTGTTGTTATTGAGAGTGGTGGCCACTAGTGAGGGTTATCTCTGATCGAGTTGAGCTTAAATCAAGACCATTCCAACCTTGACCATACTACCCTTTTTACGGGTATAGTGTACCTAGGTCTACATTATCCAATGTGCCCTTTTCTTTTTTTGAAACTGACAGGTGTGTTTGTAGAATAGTAATTTAACTGCTGTTTCTAGCAGATTGAGTGAACGCAAGAGCAACCATGATGAGGTTTATCACTGGTGTTGCTGTTGAAGCTTCGCAAAGCCTTGAGAAGGGAACGGATGTCACACAAAATCAATTTGAAATTCTACGTTGTTAAACATAGGGTTAAACTTCTCGGTGAGATAAGCATGACACCCGGTTCACGTACCCGATGAGTCTATCGGATACATTTCCCTTAGGTTATAACACATATGTCATTAAACAGTTTCGAAAAAGCATAAAGGCCACAGCTTCTCATTTGCATTCCCCTGAAATCATAGACTTCATATATTCATTACGGTCAGTATCTTCGTTACACACAACTGTATATATATATATATATATATATATATATATATATATATATATATATATATATATATATATATATATTATATATATATATATTATATATATATATATATATATTATACATACGTGTATATGTGTGGGAGTGGGGTGGAGTGGAGTGGAGTAGAGTGGAGTGTTGGGGGTGGGTGTTCAAATATACCTTTATGTTTGACTATGTGTGTATGTGTGCGTGTGTGTGTATGTATTCAAATGAAATGCATACGCATAGATATGCGTGTATGTATTTATTAATTTATTTGTATGTAAATATTAAAATATGCCTGGATACATATGTAAGCATACATCTCTGTATATATGTGTGTGTATACGTGTGTGTGGTGTGTGTGTGCGTGCGTGCGCGCATACGTAGGTTTAGCAAACGTGTCGTTAGCTTTGCTATGAAACGAGAGATTCCCATGTGAGTCAACGCCGGGGCCAGTCTTTGCATTGTAAGATCTAAGATGTTTATTAAACGTACATATCTGCCATTCTTTTACTTGTTTCAGTCATTGGATTGCGGCCATGCTGGAGCACCGCCCTGAAGGGTTCTAGTCGAACAAATCAATCCCATTATCCCAGTAGTTAGCTTTAAAGTCTGCTGCTTAGTCAATCGGTTCCTTATGCCGAACCGCAAATTTAAGGGGACTTAAATAAACCGGCACTGGTCGTGGAACACACACACACACACACACACACACACACACACACACACACACACACATATATATATATATATATATATATATATATATATATATATATACATACGACAGGCCGCCACACAGTTTCCATCAGCCAAATTCACTCACAAGCTACTGATCGGTCCGGACACTTATCAAAGGTGCCTGAAATCGGAACCATTTGATTGCAAAGCGAACTTCATATCCACATGTTGCACCTTAATTTACAATTTACACACACACACACACACGTACACAACACACGTACACAACACACGTACACAACACACGTATGCACGCACACACACACACACACGCACGTACACACACACACACACGCACGCACACACATTGGCTGGCAGCGTGTGTGTGTGTATGAAGACCATGTAACATCAAAGTTCTTGATACTTCACGGTGCCGAGTTCGAATCCCATCTGTGACAGACCCCCCCCCCCTAGGTGTCAATAAAAATCAAATCATTTCCACAATGTGTTGTTGGCTCATTCAACATTAATATCTTCTTTACGAGTAATTCTTTCTATTATAAGCACAAGGCCTGAAATTTTGAGGGGAGGGGCTAGTCGATTACATTGACCCGTATTGCTCAACTGGCACTTGTTTTATCGACCTGAAGAGGATGAAAGACAAAGTCGACGTCGGTGGAATTTGAACTCGGCATGTATATAGCCGAAAGAAATACTACGAAGCATTTTAACCAACTCACTAATGATTCTACTATCACACCAGACAAAATACTCTGCGGCATTTCGGCCATCTTTACGTTCTGAGTTCAAATTCCGATTTATTTTATCGACCCCGCCCCTTTGGGGGTGGGGTCGATGAAATAAATACCAGTTGAGCACTGGGGTCGATATAATTGACTAGTCCCCTCCCCGAAAATGTCAGTCCTTGTGTCCTTAGTAGAAAGGATCATTATTATTATCATTATTATTATTATTATTATTATTATTATTATTGTTATTGTTATTGTTATTATTATGATAAGAAGAAGAAGAAAATTCATTATTGTGTTGAAATTATTTCCAAGTGCGAAATCGAGAAAATGCATTTAATGTAATAAATATTACAACATATTGTGTCCCAGGGAAAACACACAAACACACGCGCGCGCGCGCGCGCGTCTGTTTCTGTGTGTGTATGCATGCATACATCCAAACATACTTGTGTGTGTGTATGTGTGCGTGTGGGGGAGAGAGACAGATAGACAGATAGACAGACAGACAGACTGTGACTACGTTTGACCATTGATTGATTGCTGGAGATTTTGATGTGAACTTCTTGACACCATCATCACCACCGTCGCCACCACCACCACCACCACCCCCGCCGCCGCTGCCGCCACCGCCTCAACACAAACATTCGTTATCCGCCTTTAATATACCAATAGCAAAGCTGATTCTGTTTCGAGTCAAACTAAAATGAATTATATAAGTAAAATGCTGTGTAACATGCTCCTAAGTGCGTTCTACTCGAAAATTAATGAAGTTTTAACAGAAATATAACAGTGGTTGGGGTGGGATGGAGTGATGCTGCTGCTGCTACTACTGCTGTTGATAATGATGGTGATGGTGATGATGAAAGTGGCGAAAGATGGTGGCTGTAATACACGGATTCTAAACATGCAAATGTGTGTGCACGTGTGTAAATGAATTAATGATTGTCCGATGTTTGCCGTTATATATTTTGTACAGTACTCAAGTTATATATAAAATTTACATCTAATATATATGTATGTATATATATATATATATATATATATATATATATATATATATATATATATATATATATATATATATATAAATGTGTGTGTGTTAAATAAAATACACGGGTTCAAATCTTACATCCTGCTTCTTGTGTTTATTTATCCGTCTGTTTATGTGTTGAATTTTCATTTCATTTTATTGTTTTTGTCTTTTTTTTTTGTTACTGTTTGCAGGCCTATCCTTCTGGTTTTTTAGCTCTTAACATGTGTTCACTAAAGTTTATTTACGCTGCATATGTTCGCAGTTGTAGATAAGTCACAACCGAATTTCTTTTGTGGCTTCGACATTTTAACTTCAGCTTCTGACCTGCAAATATGTCACGTATTGCTTTTCGTGATTACTGTTGGTAATTTTGTTTGCAGTTGCATTTAGATAATAATTTCATATTTTGGTACAAGGCCAGCTATTTCAGGAGTGGGAGATAAGTTGATTACATCAACCCCCCACTGTTCAACTGCTACTTATTTTATCAACTCCCGAATGGATGAAAGACAAAGTCAACCTCGACGGAATTTGAACCCACAACACGAAGACGGACGGAATATAGCTAAGCTTTTTGCCCCGGCGTGCTAACGATTCTTATTTCTTTATTGCCCACAAGGGGCTAAACATAGAGGGGACAAACAAGGGATCTTTTTTTAAAACGGGGGCCACATTTTTCATTAACGAAACACTTTGAAACTTGGAACACTGGTAGAATGTGTCATATAAAACATCTTTTTTCTCTTAGTCTTCTTTAAAAAAAAAGAAATCCCTAAAGTTATTCCATGTTAAAGTTGTCGTATTTCTGTAATTTCAACCAATCACTGACGTCCATTCAGCCGATATACATTAAGTGCCGACTACATAAACAAACGATTCTGAAACAATTCTATCGGTGATAGGGTTAGGGTTAGGGTTAGGGTTAGGGTAAAACAGCAAATTTAAAAAGGAAAAAAACAAAACGAAGCTATGGAAATTAAATACGCTTTACACCGCTTAATCAGCCAAAGGAGTAAATGTAAACAACTGAATACTTGTCAGTGATTGGTTGAAATTATCGAAATAAGACAATTTTTTACATGAAATAAATTCGAATACAAAAATATTTTTCTGCTCTATAACACAAAATAGATAAGTATACGAAGTTTGAAAGTCTTTCGGTACCAAAAACACTACGTAAAACATTAATGAAAAATGTGGCCCCCATCTTAAAAAAGATCCCAAACAAGGACAGGCAAACGGATTAAGTCGATTATATCAACCCCAGTGCGTAACTGGTACTTATTTAATCGACCCCTAAAGGATGAAAGGCAAAGTCGACCTCGGTGGAACTTGAACTCTGAACGTAACGGCAGACGAAATACGGCTAAGCATTTCGCCCGGCGTGCTAACGTTTCTGCCAGCTCGCCCCTTTAAAATTACATTTAAATGATGATTTCAAATGTTGACACAAGGCCAGAAAGTTTGAGGGTAGGGGCTAAGTCGATTATATCGACCCTAGTGTTTAACTGGTTCTTATTTTATCAACAAAGTCGACCTCCACGGAATTTGAACTCAGAACGCGAAGACGGACGAAATATCACGAAGTACTTTGTCCGGTGTGCTAACGAAACAGCCAGCTCGCCGCCTTCAAGTTGCGTTTAAATAATACTTTCTGATGGAAGCACAAGGCCTCAAATTTGGGGGAAGAGATTAAGTTGATTAGATCGACCCCAGTGCGTAACTGGTATTTATTTAATCGACCCCGAAAGGATGAAAGGCAAAGACGACGTCGGTGGAATTTGAACTCAGAACGAAAGGCAAAATCAACCTCGGTGGAACTGAACTCAGAACACGAAGACTGGCGAAATATCCTTTTCTACTCTAGGCACAAGGCCCGAAATTTGGGGGGAGGGACCAGTCGATTAGATTGACTCCAGTACGCAACTGGTACTTAATTTATCGACCCCGAAAGGATAAAAGGCAAAGTCAATCTCGGCGGAATTTGAACTCAGAACGTAGCGGCATTCTACTAGCTCGCCATCCTTGACTAGAGTATTATTATTACACTCAACAGAGTGCACAGGAACCAAGTTTAGCTTAACAATAGCTTTTATTAATCAATTCCTGTAACAATCAACCGGTGCTTTTAATCTGCCAGTCCCTTGAATTTAGCTAAGTGTGATAGGTGTCTCTCGTAAATTTCTAAGTGAAAAAGAAAAGCCGAGAATAATAGGAAGTGTATTTGTAGAAAAATGTAGATTCAGTTTCGAATCCTGGCTTAGAATCAAGAAACTTATTCGTTACACACACACACACACACACACACACACACAAACACACACGTGCGCGTATGAATATAAATAGACAGATAGATAGATAGATAGATAGATAGATATCTATTCGTTTTGCAAGATTACTGATGTGGAATCGTGTGTTGAAACAGATATTGCTGTATTTCGGGATGTCTAACAAGACAAATGACGGTTATGTACAAATCGTTCTGATGTTCACAGAGTGATGAAACTAAGTTTCCAGCAATTGTGGTGGTTTTAGAAATGTTGAACAACGAAAGTCATGTCATACTACTTCGCATCTTTTCATAAGGTCTAAGAATTAGCGCTGCTGGATACGTTGATGTACTGGAGAAGTTTTTAAGCTCTGGATAGATGAAGCGCACAGTAAAAGGCCATACGTGTTTCAACAAGACTCGGTACCTTCTCACAAAGCACTTATCACCCAAGAATAGTTGTCAATCAATATTTACAATCATGTAACACCAATCTTGTGGCCTCCGAACTCACCAGATTTAAAATCCAATGGACAACGTTTGGAGAGTCGTTGAAAATAAGACAAATCAACATCTTCACAATACAATAGCTTCACTAAAGGCCGTCATTTTACTGGTGTTGTCCGAAGTGAATAATGACCATTTAGTGCGGACCTGTCAACAATTCCGGTCCCGCGTTGAAGTTGTCATCGAAGCTGAAGGCAAATTCATGAAATAGTCTGATGAGAAAGCTTATCTCGAACACGTGTACAAATTATTATGATAATTTTTACTAGGTTAGAGTTGTTTTATTAATTAACCAGATATGTACTCAAATAACCCACGCACTCTGTATCAGTACACACACACACACACACACACACACACACACACACACACACACACACACACACATGTATATATGTGAGTGTGTGTGTGTGCGCACGTAGAAATATATACATACGCATACATATATAGACAGATATGCATATATAAATAAGTATTGTACGAACAGAAATAAAATTACAATTATAAATGTCAAATGTCTACGCACACAAACTCCTACGGACATATAAAATATACAACCAAAACAAGAGTTTATTAGGAATCAAATTTAAATTAAGCAGAAAATGGAGAAATTTTTTGATCAACCAACGATGGAAGTCAATTAGTTTGTTGATGAAAAATTTTCTCCATTTTCTGTTTAATTTAAATTTGATTCGTGATTAACTCTTATTTTGTTATTGCCTGTATCTTGTTTTTACTTGTTTCAATCATTTGACCGTGGCCATGCTGGAGCACCGCCTTTAGTCGAGCAAATCGACCCTAGGACTTATTCTATCGTAAGCCTAGTACTTATTCGATCGGTGTCTTATGCCGAACCGCTAAGTTACGGGGACGTAAACACACCAGCATCAGTTGTCAAGCAATGTTGGGGGGGGGGGACAAACACAGACACACAAACTTATACACACACATACATACATATATATATACATATATACATATATACGACGGGCTTCTTTCAGTTTCCGTCTACCAAATCCATTCACAAGGCTTTGGTAGAAGGCTATAGTAGAAGTCACTTGCCCAAGGTGTCACGCTGTGGGAACCATGTAGTTGGTAAGCAAGCTACTTACCACACAGCCACTCCTACGCCTATAAACCTATATATTTATATATATATACATATATATACATATATATATATATATACACACATATATAAATATACATATATATATATATATATATATATATATATATATATATATATATATATATATATATATACACACACATATAAATATACATATATATATATATACATTTGAACCATTTCCTTGTCTATTCTGTGGACCAATGAGAAGATCATTAATATAATGTCTGAAAGACTTTCAAGATGCCTGCACACATATAAATGTACTTTCGCGCAACGCAGTGGGAATTAATTTGAGCAACTGTTAACATAATTTACTTTAAGTGGGTTGTGAAGGCGCGTGGTTAGGGTATTCGACTCACAATTGCAAGGTTATGAGTTCAATTCTCAGCGACGCGTTGTGTCCTTGAGCAAGAGACTTTATTTCACGTTTCTCCAGTCTACTCAGTTGGCAAAAATGAGTAGTACCTGCATTTCAAAGGGGCCAGCCTTGTCACACTCTGTGTCATGCTGAATCTCCCTGAGAGCTACGTTAAGGGTACATGTGTCGTTAAGTGTACACGTGTCTGTGGAGTGCTCAACCACTTGCACGTTAATTTCACGAGTAGGCTGTTCCGTTGATCGGATCAACTGAAATCAACGTTGTCGTAACCCACAGAGTGCCAGTAGGGGGCAATATAGAGCGACTTGTAGAAGTGGGCGAGTCTTTACCAGATGTTTGTACTTCTGCCGGACAATGAAGTTGAGAACTACTTGGAAAATTTGTGGTTGTGTTTTTGTTTTGCCTGAGATATGGAGGGACATATTTATGACGATGGTTTTATTCACCAGATTATTCCTCTCTGATTCATCACGATAAAAGACTGTCAAGGATAGTCAGTATAGAACTGGACGACCATTATCAAGTGTTTTTAGATGTTTCATGAGAGTTTTGCACTTCTCCACGAGAAACACTTTTATCTCTTAAGAGATTCAGTGTACACACGAGGCAAAACATCAGTTTCATCCGATATTTGTTAGAAAAACTTTCTGTGTAGGTTTTTTTCTGTTTAGTCCCATGGTTTGTTATTCATTAGTCATTTTGTACTCTTGCAGTAGTAGTAGTAGTAGTAGTAGTAGTAGTAGTAGTAGTAGTAGTAGTTCGGCTATCATCGGAGTTCATCAGGAACATTGCTTTGCCACTTTCCATTGGTCAAGAGGGGCATGCTGCTGACCATCTGTATTTTATCAATGACCGCTATAGGAGAAAACGTCACATGATAATCATGTGACAGACATGATTAAAAGCGATTGGGGAGAGGCACTTCCTTCTTCGGCGAGAACTCAACTCTTTTAAGTATCACTAAGAGAAAAAAAAAGAAAGGATTCTTCCCATGAGAAATTTGTTGCAGGTGGCGGGGATGGCTCCAGTGAATGAGTTTCCTTTTAACACATCCTGGCATGGTTATGTGGTTAACAAGCTCGTTTCATAACCATGTTGTTTCAGCTTCACTCCCACTGCGCAGCACCTTGGGCAAGTGTCTTCTGTCATAGTCTCAGGCTGACCAATCCTTTTCAGTGAATTTGTTACACGGAAATTATACAGAAGCTCATCTTATACATGTGCGTACGTGATGTGCATATGTGTGTGTGTATGTAGATGTATACATATGTATGCATGTACGTATGTTTATGTGTGTACCTTTGATTTTGCGTTTGTCACGTTCACCGCTTTACAGACGGTGTTGGTTTGCTTACGTCACCATAACACAGGTGTCGACTTTGCCTTTCATCCTTTCATATATATATATATATTTACTTGGAGAATGGAGCAACAAATACAAGAAAAAGCATTTTCGTTGGACTAGATAGCCGTTGTTTTATTATGTGGAGCTTGTGAAATGAGTCAGTGTGGAGGTTTAGGTTATGTAATGAGTCATTTTGTATATTATGTCATAGTCACTTACGTACGTTTCGATGCAGCCAGTAGTTTGGCCGATCTCTTCAGAGTGTTGAAGGGTATATTCGAAGTTTGTGGTGTGCGAAGTGTAGGAGAAGTAATTATTGGGTGTAGTATATGTGGTGGTGTGATAGTGGTGATAGGTAAATAGAGCCTTACATTTTAGTTGTTGCGTTGGTCTTCTTGTAAGGGGATATAGGGTGGGTGCTATTTATATATATATGTATGTATGTATGTATATATGTGTGTGTGTGTATCCCTTTTTTGAATCATCTAATTGTCTGGAGATATTACCATCTGTCAGATCAATATATATTTTTGAACTGAACATAAATCGCATCTTTTATTCCTTTTCATATATTCTTTTGTTGTTTTACTTTTCTTTTACTTCCGCTTCTCTCTAGAAACTTCTCTACACCTTCTGCCAACAGGACATCACATCGACATCGGTTGTTTCCGGCAGTTCCATTCCTTCAAGAAGCACCGAGCAGCATTGTTGTCGCCGGATGATGCCTACATCATTGCACACTTTGTCCGTCCTTCTGCTGTCGACTTGATACGTCGCATTTTATGCATCATCTATGATGTTTCAGTGGTATAAGTTCAATCTACAGCATTCAGTGCTAGAATCTGAATCAGCATGTAAAATAGACAAAAAAAAAAACATCCCCGGCGATAAAATATAACACAGCTGTACAATGCAATTAATTTTACACTGTAAGGGAGAAACAGAATAAATTTGAACGTTTCAGACAGAGGCTCCTGCTTGACGAAACCTTTCGCCACCAAGCCAATCTCTAGGCTTCAGATCTACCCAGTCAGTAATTAAACATATTTAGCATTTTTATTAATGAATTGACAGCTGTTCCACTGGGATATATAAGTTGTAAAGCGTTCATATCAGTAAATAGGTCTTTTTGTAAGTTGGAGTCACACAACGACAGTAGACAGTTCTTCATTTTGTTGTTGTTGTTGTCGTCGTCGACGTCATCGTTCTTGTTTAGACCTAAATCAAACTTTGTCGAAAAGACGTGACCAAACAAAAATATCTCTTCTATTGATCGTTGCTGCTGTGGTACAGCTGGTGATGACGGAGATCTTGCCATCGTTGGGGTGGGTGTTGTAGTATTTCATTATCTTAATTATTGATTTCTATCGTGATCCCAATTCATTTAGAAAAAAACGAAACAACTATATCAAACGAAAACGAACAATAATTTTTATAATTTTCCGTCTTATTAAAAGTCTTGTACTAACATTAACAACAAAAATAACTACTACTACTACTACTACTACTGCTGCTGCTGCTGCTGCTGCTGCTGCTTCTACTACTACTACTACTACTACTACTACTACTACTACTACTACTGCAACAGCAGCAGCAGTAGCAACAGCAATATCAACGACAACGTATGACATCAACAACCAAGCATCTCCCAGACGTACCATTTTAAGTAAATTAAAATTACAATAGAACTCAATAATTAAGATATGAACTATTCCGTTAAAAAAAAAAAAAAACATCACCACCACCACCACCAACAACAACAACAACAACAACAACATCCGAAGCAGCAGCCGAAAGAACGTCTCAGCAATTGTTATTTGTGCCACAACAAGAGTTACTAATGAAACATCTTATCTTCCTTTTTCGTTCCGCCGGCCACGTCGATTCTTATCTGAAATTAAACAGCAACAACAATCCATTATTCGATCTTTGCTTTCCACACGCACATGCACCCCGAACACACGCGCGTACGCGCGCGTGCGTGCATGCATGCATGCACACACACTCGCGCACTACTATACATAACACCACCTTAAAGAACAACAATGCTGCCCTAACAACTACAAATCAACTCGCCAATCCTGTGTAGTATACATGAACAACAATACCAGAGCCTGTAATTTCGTGACTAGAGTACCACAGGGGTCCGTCCTCATACCTACCTTTTTAACTATTGAGTAAATGGTCTTCCCTTTCATATATATATATATATATATATATATATATATATATGGGGGGAGAGAATTCACAAAATAAAGACGAAGACAGGTGGTGTAGACAACAAACAGATGTATTAGTTTAACGCTTAGGAAGTGAAAAAGTCTTTAACGTTTCGAGCCTACGCTCTTCCACAGAAAGGAACACAGAAAGAAACAGGGAGAGAAAATAAAGAATGTGTAGTGTCTAGCGATTACATGTTACCAGTAGCACTGAAGAGCGACCTGACATATTGAGATGGTGTGGCCATATTGTTCGAATGGCAGATGAACGCATGCCGGAACAGCTGTTTTATGGTGAGCTTGCAGAGGGGAAACGCTATCGGCATAAACCTAAAATAAGGTTCAAGGATGGCATAAGGACTACTATGAAGTCACTTGGAATGGTTCCAGAAGATATAGAAACCCTCGCCTCAGATCGAGTTGGATGGCGAACAAAAGTGTGGAATGGAATGAAAGCGCTTGAAGAGGCCAGGATAACGCAAGCAAGATTCAAGAGATATTTAAGGAAGAATGTAAAGATCGAGAAGGTGAATGACAAGGATCCTTTTTGTGTGCACAGTCTGTGACAGATATATGCATATGTATATATATATATATATATATATATATATATATATATATATATATATATATATATATATAGATATGCATATGTATATATATATATATGTATATATGTATATGTATATATATATATATATATATATATATATATATATATACATATTTATGTATATGTATATATATGTTTGAATGTATGTACGTATATATATATATATATATATGTAAGTATGTGTGTGTGTGTATGTGTGTGTGTGTGTATACGGATATGTCTAAATCTGGATCAAACTATTAACACATATTTTCAACTTCAACAACATGGATTGAGTGCGATTTTTTTTCGCCTGTACAAGTATGTGTGTGTGTGTGTCACGAGGTGTATGCGATTTGTTCAAGAGTCCCAAAATTTAAAGAATAAACAAATCTATTGTTTTCCTTATTATGACTGGTTAAAGAATTGTTGGGAGGAGAGAAAATTTAAGAGTTTAAAGGCGGAAGTGAAGTAACAGAAAAGTAGGATGAGAACGGATATGTAAGCACATAGCTGCAACGATATACAATTAAATACATACATACATACATACATACATACATACATACATACATACATAAACGCGCGCGCGCACACACATACATACGCACGCACACACACACACACACACACACACAAACACACATAGATACATACATATGTATGTACATACGTACACAAATGCTCATATACATACATATATACATAATACATACACGCGCGCGCACATACATACATACATACATGCGTATGTATGTACATACGTACACGCATGCACATATACGTACACACATATATATATATATATATATATGGGGGGTCGGGGTATATATGTGTGTGTGTGTGTGTGTATGGCTGTGTGGTAAGAAGTTTGCTTCCCAACCACATGGTTCGGGTTCAGTCCCACTGCGTGGCACCTTGAGCAAGTGTCTTCTACCATAGTCGCAGGCCGATCAAAGCCTTGTGAGTGGATTTGGTCGACGGAAGCTGGAAGAAGCCCGTCGTATATATATATGACATCCTAATTAAAATAGTCAATAACCACATCGAAACAGACATCTTCTTTAAACCCACAGATTCCAAACAATACCTATTATTCAACTCATGCCACCCCAAACACATAAAAATTAATATACCTTATAATCTAGCGAAAAGAATTCGCACCATAGTTTCAGACACCTATACTCGTGAACGAAGACTCCTTGAATTCAGATCAATACTAATCAAAAGACACTACCCAATATCATTAATAAATGATGGCATTAAACGAGCTAAGGAAATAGATATACGAACATTAAGGGAAGTCAACCGAAATACTAAACCAGACTTAAAAATACTCCCATACATCTCCACACATAACCCTAGAAACAACGAAGCCTTTAACGTTATCCTCCAAAATCTTCCCATCCTCACAAGAGATAAAACAATGACCAAAATTTTAGGCTCACACAAAATTATCAAAAGCAAAATGCAACCAAAATCATTGAAAAAAATATTAACCAGCGCAAGACTGTATCCATTAACAACACAACCAAAAGTAAAAAAATGTGGTCGATCTAACTGTGGTACTTGCCCCACCTTTTGGAGGGTTCCACTTTAAACAAGGTGAAATTTTTAAGATTAAATCAAATTTCACCTGTGCCTCGGAAAATCTAATCTATGACATTACATGCTTAAGGTATGGTAATAATTATATTGGCCAAACAGGAATATCACTCCGTCGAAGAACCACTCTCCACAAAGAACAAATCCGCCACCCACAATACAGACAGATACAGGTCAGTGGAGACATAGAAAGGTGTGCGAGAAATCTTAATGGATGGAATCATTTTTTCTCTTTGCTATTCCTGTTCTCCAAGAGAAAGTCAAGGGCCGATACAGTTCGGCACCAGTGACACAGATAAACACAAAAAGTCAAAATGGCTATTGCAAGGTATCCCGTTCAATGTTCTAATAATTTCATTAATCTACTGCATTGTACTGGTGATTATTTATCGATTTCAAGACAATGAAAGATGATGCTGATCTCATTATGATTTGAACTCAAAGTGCAAGGAACCAGAAGAAATATAGCAAGAAATTCTATACGACGAGAGAGAGAGAAAGAAAGAGAAAGAAGAAGAAGAAGAAGAAGAAGAAGAAGAAGAAGAAGAAGAAGAAGAAGAAGAAGAAGAAGAAGAAGAAGAAAAAGAAGAAGAAGAAGAAGAAGAAGAGAGTACGACATATATCACTTCTTTTTAAATGCAAACGCGCTGGTTGTATTATAAACGAGATTGCACTGTACACATACACACACACACACACACACAGATACATGCGTGCACGTACACACAGGTACGCATGCACTTGTACGCAAACACACATAAAAACACACACAGACAGATACATGCACAAATTTACCTACACAAACACGCATACCTTTGTTTAAGCACGCGCAGATACACACGCGTAGGCACATACATACAGACAGTTACAAACACACACACACACACAAACACACATGCAATACACAAACACAGACACACAATACACAATACACACATCACACAATACATAAATAAACACACACACACTCACGCACTAAGATGACATGATTGAATGACATTTAAACATAGAAACATTAAAACATTAGGCTAATGGCTTTTAACACCATCACCCTCGCCTCCACCACCACCACCACCACCACCAAAACCACCACTACCACCACCACCACCACCACCATCACGACCACCACCTCCACCTCCAGCACAATCACCACCACCATCGTCATCCTGACTTCGCCAACACCACTGTCACCAACACTTCCGCCGCCATTAATACGACACGAACTCATTAAAATAATTAAAAATACACACGTACAACATTATGAAGAATAACAATAGCCGAACAATAATAACAATAATAACAGAAATAACACAACCTTACCACCAAATGACAACACAACACCGACGCCGACGTCACCTCCACCACTACCACCACCACCACCACCACCACCACCACTGACAGCAGCAACAACAACACAAGTAGCGGAAAATGCCACAAACAACACCAAACATCAGATACATGCCATCACACTCAGCATCAGGAACATACCGCACGCACACGCACACACACACACACGCACGCACACACACACACAAGCACGCACGCGCACAAATGAATGTACGAACGTACTCACACACACAGAAGCACGCACACATGCACACACACATGAACGGACGAACGCGCACACACGCACAAGCACGCATGCATGCACACACACACACACACACACACACACACACACACACATGAACGGACGGACGCACACGCACATGCACAAGCACGCACGCATGCACATGCACACACATACACATACATACATACATGTACGCGCACGAACGCACGCATACACACACGTACGAACACACACACACTCTCCCCTCTCTCTCTCTCTCTCTGAGGAGACGAAAATACTTAATTTGTGGGGAGGGGCCAGTCGATTAGATCGACCCCAGTGCGTAACTGGCACTTATTTAATCGACCCCCGAAAGGATGAAAGGCAAAGTTGACCTCGGCAGGATTTGAACACAGAACGTCAAGACAAACGAAATACCACTAAGCACTTCGCCCCGCGTACTAACGTTTCTGCCAGCTCGCCGCCGTTCCTAGATGTCTATTAAGGGTCGTCTCTCGTGTCCGAGAAAGACGGTTCGGCGATTTTTTTGCCGAACAACCTGCACAGATGAATTGTTTATAGCGATCAAATGTTCGTGCTGCCCATTATCTCGTTCCATCCCATCAAATCGACATTAGCTGAACAGGTGCGCGGTGTAGCACACCTCTGACGCGGTTGCAAAGTGACGTGGGATGAAGTGTTTTGCTCGAGAACACAATCCAACGTCCGGTTCGCGAATTGAACCCACGATCTTACGACCGTGAGCACCACACCCTAACCACTTGACCATGCGCCCTTACAGATGTAAGCGAAAAACCCTGTTATTGCATCACTTGGGGTTTGGTGTGCCTCGGTCAGTTGATGATCCTTTGACTCTGCATAAATTTCTAATGCCTAATATGATTTGCATAGTGGAACCGCATAACTTAGTGGTTAGGGTGTTGGACTCGTGATCGTAAGATTGTGGTTTCGATTCCTGGATCGGGCAACACGTTGTGTTCTTGAGCACACATAGATACACACTGCCGCCTGTCACTAGACGCGAGAAAGTTTTTCGTAAGTTCAGTCCTTGAGAGAAGTAAAACATTCTAGAATGGTTCTCCATTAAAATAAGACATTCTAGAATGTTTCTCCCTTAGATAGTTCCACGTGGTGTTGAGCTCAGACAGAGACATAACAATACGTTTTATTTCTCCCAAGGTCTGACTGGAACTTATGAAAATCTTTCCCACGTCTAATGACAGGCGGCAGTGTGTATCTATGCGCGAGGCAAGGCGGTTGGCTACACTAACCAAATAACACATAGATGGATAACAGTTCCGCCAAAGGGAAATAGTGCTCCTACTCTGCTATGCCGATTATATCACTTTTCATTCCAGAGTACAAGGCAAGTTACATTTAGCATCGAAAGGCAAATTCGGCCCCGGTGGAATTTGAACTCAGAACACAAGGAACCAGAAAAATTGCCGCTAAGAATTTTGGTCGACGTTTTAACGGTTTTGCCAATAGCAATAATCCTTTCTGCTATAGGCACAAGGCCAGAAATTTTGTGGACTAAAATTGCAGGGGTGCTGAACGAAATATTCCTGGAAAGAGGCCAGGTGGACGAGCTACTGATGAACAACAGCACCGCATTTAGTTCAAGGCTGTTGAAGGAAATGCTGTTGAACGGGTGGAATGTCAGATGCTTCTTCAGGAATTGCATATGGGCCAAGCAGAAGTGAAATTGTAAAGAGACACAACACAATCAAAGTTGAGGCCGATAGAAGGCGACTTTCTCCCATTGAGGTAGTCTTCTGATACAACATGTAGTGTTGCCCAGGACAGGAAAAACTGACGAGTCAATTCTACAAAAGACAGTCCTCAGATAAGAACGGTGACACCTGAGCAGAATAACGCAACGTTTCGAGGAAAGGCGAAGGACTTGTGTGGTTATGGCACGGGATTTTTTGTCACTAGCTTTGCGAGTATCATAAAAGAAAAAAGAGCCGTGAGAGAAAACTGAGGCAACTTTTATCCGTTAGAGTTATGTCCCTTGAATAGTACTTTACTCTTCCAATTATTCTGAGCTCCAAGATTTATTTACCAAACTCTCGTGCACCAAACTGATTGGTAAAATCGGCTGAAATTAAATGAGTCTATAATACCTCATTTGTGTGTGTGTGTGTGTGTGTGTGTGTGTGTGTGTGTGTGTGTGTGTACGCGTGGGTGCATCTGTCTGCTACCTCTATGTCCGTCGGTCCATCAGTCTTTCGCTCTCACCTTAGCTATCTCTCTACCTATCTATTTATCCATCTACTATTACACATAGACAGCTTCCGTTTATCTGTCTAGTAGCCTGTCTATCTATCTGTCCATCTCTCTACCTGAGATGTTTAGGCTTTTTCCCCAAATATTAATTACATAAATGAAATGGTTTCTGCAGAACTCGAAACTGCATCGACATCTCAGCTCACTGTTTACTTCAGGTTACCAGCAAATTACCTTTGTAATAATTGAGGTGTTGACCTTGATTACGAATCGAACTAGCCAGACAACTTCTGCTAACCGAAAAATCTAAAATAAATCAATCGAAATAACGCAAACACAAATAATTTAAAAACCTTTTGGGAGCGAGTCGGGTGAAGTGACAGGTTGATGCCGGACAGATTTATTTACTGGCGTAAGGGCATTTGTTCCACCCGGGAATCGAAACTGCAGAAGAGTAGCTTCAGTCCTTAACATTTTACCTGTGCTGCTTTGTCAGAGATACCTAGAAACAATATATTGACCATTCATAAAGACACTAGAATATTTATAACGAGCGGGGAGGGGAGAAGAAATTATACATCAATGGTGATCTTCCTCTTACGAAAACAAATAAACATCTTGAGTAAACAAACTTCAATCGGAAAACAAATTCTTTGGCGGGGGGGGGGGTCTTTCGATTGGCATAATTTCGTTATATCTATAGTCCACAACACATAAATACATGAAAACAGGACAGACACAGACAAGCACGCACAGACACAGACAAGAACAAGCACATACACACACACACGCACACACACACACACACAAGAACAAGCACGCACGCACATACAACCCATTAGCTTTCTTCTCTTCCCATTTCGTCAACTGACAGTTGACAACAGTCATGGAAAGAGCCGATGTCAGTGTTTTGGTCCATCGAGTTATATCGAAAAGAATGCCTTTTTTTTTCACAAGATGCAAAAACTGTTATTTATTTGACCGGTGGATGTTATGTGACGTTCATACTTTCCTCAATAACATTAGTGCCATAAATGAAGTGAACCCCCCCCCCCCAGCGGAAAGTCGGAACCATGTGTCTCGATTCAGATATAAGGGTATCTACATAACTTCACTCCCTCTTAATTCAAGTGGAAATAATAACGTTGGATATATTTATTGCTGTTACACCGCCGGCGTGGTATGAATGCTGTTCTCTGAGGTAAGGTCAAATGGTTTTATTGAATATCGAGAAAATAAACATTGATCTGTTCTTTATTTAAATAACAAAATATGTGAATTATTATATTTAAATAAACAACAACATTCATTTAAATTTCATTAATCGATAACAAGATTATATTAAGTTAACTGTTCAAGACTAAATATTACCGTTTATGATTTCATTTTACGTAGTTTAAGTACAAAGTAACCTTATTGATATAATTTCTCAATGCAAATTATTTATACATATAAATTTGCCTAGAATATTGATTATTCTCTGATCTTAATGGTCCATTTATTAGCTTTTTTTTTTTAAATTCTACTTTATTATTATTTTCCTTCCTTTCTGCGGATGATGTTAACTACTTGCGGTGTAGTTAAACGTGTGCTTTTAATTTTGAAATACGGCCTTATCGAACAAACATATGATGCAAACGTGCCAGTCGTGACCATTTCATGCATTTATGAAGGAGTTTAAATGCATCTGTGTTTAAGTATTTAAAAGTTCTTACTATTATACACCGTCATATTTACCTTTTTGTTTTGTTTTTCCAATGTATGTTCTTCAAGTTTCAATTTCTTTTTTTATCTGTTATAAATCCTTGAATCTTTATCTCCATTTACTTTCTAAATATATAACTAAGTATCTGTCTATAGATTTCACTATTTGTGTTAAAGCTGGGTGGAGTTTATTTATACTTGGACCTAATTGTATATCTTAGACTGAATTGGTTACAACACCCAAACTACTTACTTGGCTAGGGTTCTTTAACGATCCAGGAGAATTACAGTGCAGACAGTAGCCCAGAATGTGATAGCGAGAGGTATCCAGGAATCATGGCTTGGATGTGACCCATCCCTTAGAGTGTAAGGAGTCGAGGGCAAAAACACTTGCGTGACATGAGACTTCTTCTCTGAAGACCTGCTGTTCAGCACCCCCTAGTTTCTTACGACCGATATTTATCTAGCAGTGTATGATTTTATGGCTAAATGTCTTTTGTTAGGATAATTATTCATTAAGATTTTTTTCTGTATGAAAATTAACAATTGATATTTTCTTTTTTTACATTTTCCGTACTAACAGCTATAAAATCCTAAATTAATAGACTGTAAGCAATGTTGCAGTTATTGCACCGAGGAAGGCAGTGTTTGCACCAAGCTGCTGTTGTTTGCAACAGCTGCAACCTGTTGCCTACCTTCACTGCACTTCCATTCACAAGAACACAAAGAAACTTCCAAACAGATTCTGTATATTTACAAAAGAACAAACCTGAACCTGAAATTGACCTTCAAAAAAATCCTTATTATGAGAAATACACTGAAAAGTTGAAGGCACTCCAAGAGTAAGTACAAAGAATTCTTTTATATTTAACCATTCCGTCAGCTCACCTTCTTAATAATAATAATGATACTTTCTACTGAAGGCACAAGGCCTGAAATTTTGTGGGAGGGGACTAGTTGATTATATCACCCCCAGTGCTTGACTGGTACTTAATTTATAAACCCATAGTGGACAAGAGGCAAAGTCAACCTCGGCAGAATTTGAACTCAGAACATAAGGACGGGTGAAATGCTGCAAAGCATTTTACCTGGCAGTCTAATGATTCTGCTGGCTCATTTTGTCAGACCTGCTAATGGTTCTGCAGCTTGCCACCTTAATTATAAATTCTTCATTAGCACAGGTCTATAAATCTAATTATCGCTTACTGATCCTAAACAGAAAAAAAGAAAACTGATAGGAATTGAACTCAGAATGCAAGAAGTTGAAAGAATTTTTACCAAGTCTAGCATGCATGCATGGGTCGTTGCCAGTGCCGCCTGACTGGCTCCTGTGCCGGTAGCACGTAAAAACCACCATCCAAATGTGGCCGATGCTAGTGTCACCTGACTGGCTCCCATGCCGGTGGCACATAAAAAGCATCCACTACACTCTCGAAGTGATTGGTATTAGGAAGGGCATCCAGCTGTAGAAACACCACCAGATCATATTGGAGCCTGGTGTGGCCTCCTGGCTTGCCAGTCTCCAGTCAAACCGTTCAACCCATGCCAGCATGGAAAACGTATGTTCAACGATGATGATGATGATATAACAGTGTTATATATTATAATGTCTATTGTATTTCAGAACAGACCCTGAAATATACAGTAAAAAGCTCGAGGAATTAAAAGAGAGTTTAAAACCAAAAGCAGCCCCTGTTGTGAACCCTAAAACAAAAGAAAAGGTACAGAAGAAACCAACTGAGAAAAAAACAGTCCCTAAACTGGTAAGATTGTCTTATGGTAAACAGTGGGTGGTGGGTAGTGGTTGTGAGAGGTCACAGAGGTGACAGATTTAATGGACCTGCATTGTTGATCATTTATTTAAGACCTGGACAAGGTTGTGTGGTTGAAAAGTTCTCTTTCCAATCACAGGGTTTTGAATTCAGTCCCACTGTATGGCATCTTAGGCAAGGATCCTCTACTAAAACCCTTGGCCAACCTAAAAACCTTGTGAGTAGTTTTCATAAATGAAAACTGAAAGAAACCTGTCATGTTTAAAGAAAAAAAAAAATATATATATATATATATATACTGGAAGGACTGGTGCCAAACTTTGGTATCAAGTACTACAGGAATGCCCGCATGGGTCGCCACTGCATGGTGCCAAAGGTACCGTCCACTGCATCTCACATAAGAACGAGATACTGCAGCAGCCTCGGTTTCAGAGGACCTCAGCTCTTCAATGCCCTGCCAAAACATTTGAGAGACATGCAAGACATGGATGCGGAGGTCTTCAAGACAAAACTTGACGCTTTCCTCTCCACGATACTAGACGAACCAATGGCTCGTAATGAGACGCAGTTTAGGGCAGCTGTGTCAAATTCTCTTATACACCAGATGTGCCATCAAAACTCTTGATTGGACCATGTCAGGTGGGGGAGAAGAGCCATGCAAGGAACGTGAAAATCACGGTGGTGCACCAGCATGACCGCAGCCACTTGGCTGAAACACATAAATAAAATAAATAAATAAATAAATATATATATATATATATATATATATATATATATATATATATATATATATATATATTCTCCCTTCATATTTCAATGAGGTCTTAAGCCAACAGGTGACAATCCTGGAGGAAAAACTAAACACTTTGAAAGAAAATGACAGTCATCATCATCATCATCATCGTTATTTAACGTCTGCTTTCCATGCTGGTATGAGTTGGACGGTTTCACTGAGAACTGCTAAGCTGGGAGGCTGCACCAGGCCCCAGTCTGACTTGGCAAGATTTCTACAGCTGGATGCCCTTCCTAATGCCAGCCACTCTGAGAGTGTGGTGGGTGCTTTTTACGTTCCACTGGCATAGGTACCAGTCAGGCATCACTGGCATCAGCCACGCTCAAATGCAGGCATCACTGGCATCAGCCACGCTCAAATGGTCCTTTTTACTTGCTACCTGCACAGGTGCCAATCAGACAGTACTGGCATCAGCCACGCTCAAATGGTGCTTTTTATCTGCCAGTCAGGTGGCAATAGCAGATCACATTTGCTACAGACTGTGTGGAATATGAATAAAGCCGACCTGGGTGAAAATTATAGTTTATAAGGTATTAGACCCTGGTATTCTGTGTAGAAGATTTATATTCTAAAAATTATGTTAAATGCGTCGTCTGAGATAGAATAATACTGAAATTGTGAAGGGAAATAATTCATGCAGTTTCATGTTATATAGAGTAACCTCTCTTAGATTAGCTGTTTGTATTTTGTTTTAAAATTCAAATTTCGTGAAAGATTCATCTGGCATCACAAATGATGTGTGACGCAGATATACACATACAAAGATAACCAGAGACATCTCTGCAGATAGATATCTTGAGCAGCACGCCTAGCTGTAGACAGCATTGCACATATCCTTAAATAGGTACCATAAGGTTGACTGTTGGACTTACTACATCGAGTAATAAACAGGCACATTGCTAAATATAACTGGCTGTTGTACCCAGTACACTTGGCTGTAAATAGGTACCATGAAGTCGATACAGTTGACTGCTGTACATAGTGCAGATCATGGTATATGAACATCTCTCTGCTGTAAGCAGTAGTAGCACAGTGAAATTGATCAGTGTTTTATTAACATGTACTGCTGGATACAGCTCCCCACCCTCCTCTCATTACACAATGTTTAAATGTATTTCAGTTCTTCTTAGTTATTCTGTGTTGTGCACACAAGCGCACACTTACATGTATGTTGTTGTCATTGCAGGTGTTAAATGATATTGTAAAATTAGAGCTATTGAGACAAGAAACACCTGAAAATATTGAAAAGGTAAGACATCTTTGATTTCAAGTTCTAATCTCTGAATACTTTTTGCTTGAATCCCAGTTATCTGTGGGACTGCTGTAAATAGATGACTCATCTATGTACTTTGATCTTAATATGGGGCCACTCAACCACGGAGGTCCCCTGCAACTGCAGGGGTTGCAGGGGCTTAGCGACGACCCTGCACCCAATAGGGTCCCAGCTATGGGCTAAGCAGCATGTCAAAAAAGGGTTACAAACCCCTGGTCTAGTGTAATAAGTGCCGCAAACCCAGAAATTATCAGGATGCAGAATTTGAATGGAGTTATTTTCTCTTAGATGTGCAGCTAAAGAGCTGAAGGGCCTTGTTTGCCCTAGGTCTATTGGGGAGTGGTGTGAGAGCCCTTCTTCCAGAGGCAAGTCTGACATGCTACTTAGCCCATAGCTGGGACCCTGATGGGAAACTATAGTTAGTAAGAAGTGGTTCTACACTCCTCAAAAACCTGGAACTCCCAAATCAGATCCCCCACTGCCAAATGCAGTTTAAGGTCATAGCCAGCCACCTTGTGGCATGCGACTTAAACTGCCTCACTGTGGTATGTACTCACAGCTAGTTGGACTATGACTCACCATGGTACCTAGCTCTGCCTCAATGTCATTTTTACGTCAAGCTAGATTATGTCTCACAGTGGTACCTACTTAAGTCATGTTTCTTTTTTATAAGCTCTGTTACTTACCTACATCCAAGTGGACTGATCCATTCATCCCTTGGTACCTCATCACCCACCTCCATCCCAACAGCCATTTCTTTGTTAATATCACAGTAAAAAAAATGGGAGATATTAAAAACCACAAGAAATATATTCTATTTTGTTAATAAACGTTTACCATTTCTATAGATTTGGATGCAGTTCCACAGTGTCAAAGACTGCGTGTATGGTGTCATAAAGGTAAGATCAAATCTTTTTACATTCTATGTTCAATTCCCATCTGTGAGTAGATTTGGTAGGCGGACACTCAAGTAGAAGCCTGTTGTGTGTGTGTGTCTTCTTGTTTAGACATCATGTGAGTTTCACCACCTTCACCAAACAATCTCCTTCATTTCCTATCTTCCCTGAAAGCATGTCCAGCCAGGGAAGAATATTACGATACCATAGTGAAGGTTGGCATCAGGAAGGGCATCCAGCCATTGAAAATCTGTCGTTATGAATTTAGCTTGACCTGTACAAGCATAGAAAAGTGTAGGTTAAAGCACACACACACAACATTAGCTGTACAAGAGAATGTGTTGAATTTAACACTTTTACTATGGTATTTAGGAATTAGAAAGAACTGTGACATTGCTCTGCTTTTCTTCATCTGTAATATAATAACATCTTTCTGCTTTACTGACTGCTGATGTTTTGTACATTTGTTTAAATTCACAGGAAATGGATTATGATGAAGTTATGAGCAAGGCTAAACTGTGTCCTTCGGTAAGTCACACTTCACTCTATCTTGCTATTAATAATCAACGTGGTAAACCATGCTCCTAGAATGCTTGTTAAAACGGCAGCAGACAAATCTGGCAGGCAACAGTAAAACAACTCATCATCATCATTTAACGTCCGCTTTCCATGCTAGCATGGGTTGGACAATTTGACTGAGGACTGGTGAACCAGATGGCTACACCAAGCTCCAATCTGATGTGGCAGAGTTTCTACAGCTGGATGCCCTTCCTAATGCCAACCACTCCGAGAGTGTAGTGGGTGCTTTTACATGCCACCGGCACAAAGGCCAGTCAGGCGGTACTGGCAACGGCCATGCTCAAAATGGTGTATTTTGCGTGCCACCTGCACAGGAGCCAGTCCAGCAGCACTGGCAGCGATCTCGCTCGAATGTGTAAGGCTTACAAAGAATAAGTCCTGGGGTCGATTTGCTTGACTAAATGCAGTGCTCCAGCATGGCCACAGTCAAATGACTGAAACAAGTAAAAGAGTATTGCCATTTCCTTTCTTCTTCTTACAGTTTGTATATCCACTGCCACGTCAGGATGGCTACGAGTTCTTCTACCAACAATTTTCTGGAAGTGAAGTATATTTCACACCTGTGGCCCTCTTTCAGGTAAGATATGTAGACTCTCTGGGATTGTAAGTACACTGTATACAAATATACTACTTTATAACTGATACCCCACTTTATACCAGTACCACTCTACAAATGTACCTTATCACTATATGTTGCTAGGCACGAGCATGGCTGTGTGGTAAGAAGTTTGGTTTTGAGTTCTGTCCCACTGCCTGGCACCTTAGGCAAGTGCTTCTACTATAGCTCAGAATCAACCAAAGCTTTGTGAGTGAGTTTGGTAGATGGAAACTGATAGAAGCCTGTTATGTATTGACCACAATATCTTGTAGATCAAAAGACAAATGTAGGTGTTTACTCTTCGGCTCAGGGTGGAGTGGTATAATGGTGTTCTGTGGTATAGAGCAGTGGTAGTGTATGCTAGTGAGTGAAAACATGGATGGTGCACAAATCATTAATTCATAGATGCAGGAACTATTGTGATAATGATAGAGGTGGTGGTGAGGAGGAGGAGATAGTCTGCTGTTGTACCAGTAGTTGTAGTGTATTGGTGAGAGCATCTTACCAATCAACTGTATTTGCCTTGTTTTAAAGGTGATCCAAGAATGTTTGCATGTCTATAGCTGTAGCCCTGTACCAGTTATGTGGCTTCTACCGTAATGTAAGGAATACACTTGTCTTATATAGGATCATAAACTGTTCTCTCCTTCATCACATTATTAAAGAACCATCATGACTGTTTCTCTCCTTTCTTTCCTTCGCCAGAAACACAAAGAGAATGCTCCCCCCTGCGTCACAATGCAGCATTTTACTGAGCTGAAAAAGGAGAAAGGTAAATATCGTTTTGCTGTTTGTTGTCTAACCCCAACTGGGTCATGATTAAGCACATGTCCCCATGTGTCTCTCAAAAAAAAACTATACTCGTCATTTAACATCCATTTTCCATGCTGGCAGGAGTTGAATGGCTTGACAGGGGTCGCACAAGCTTACATAATCTGTTTTGGATTGGTTTCTACAATTGGATGCCCTTCCTAATGCCAACCACTTTACAGAGTGTACTGCGTGCTTTTTACATGGCACCATATTTTTTTAAATGTTTAAAGACACAAAATTTCTGCTTCGTGAAAACGATCCCTTTTGCATATAAGTGCTTCAACGAATTCTCCGCAATCGTAGAAAAGTCGATGTTAAAACAATGATGAGATTAATGATTGTTTCTCTTCTGAAATAAATCCACCTGAGATTGCACCCGATTCTAAGACACAAACATCCTGTTTTAAAGTAATATCAATTAAAATCTTCCATCAAAACTTCATGTTAATTTGTTCCAAACACTAGCTTGATAATGACCAAAATATTTAACTAAATTGTTTCCTTTATTTTCATAATTAATTGGTTAATGAAACAAAAGCTGTATATTCCAACAGAAATATGCTAATGCTTACAAAAAAAGTTAAGGCATCCTGCATATATGTGTCTCTCTCTCTCTCTCATATATATATATATATATATATATATATAATGTGTGTGTATGTGTTGATCATCATCATAGTTTAACGTCTGCATTCCATGCTGGCATGGGTTGGACAGTTTGACTGAGGACTGGAGAGCCAGCGGCTGCACCAGGCTCCAATCTGATCTGGCAGAGTTTCTACAGCTGGATGCCCTTCCTAACGCCAACAACTCTGAGAGTGTAGTGGGTGCTTTTTACGTGTCACCAGTACTGGGGCCAGTCAGGAGGTACTGGCATCGGCCACGTTTAGATGGTACTTTTTACATGCCACTGGCATGGGAGCCAGTCAGGGGGCACTGGCCACAGCTACAATATTGGTTTTACTTGACTCAACAGGTCTTCTCAAGCATATCATATCACGCAACACATCAAGAGTACTCTTAACTGGGTCAGACATATATATGATGGTGATGATTATATCTATGAGAGAGAGAACACAATATATTCATGTTTATATTTTATTTTTTTACCAGGTTTGGTGCTAATGTCTGGAGATTATGATACTAAAATATTGGTAAGTTGATTAAAATGTTCTAAATACCTACAATATTTCTCCTACCATCTGTGAAGAAAATTCCTTCCAGCTGAATTGACCACAATACTGCTTAGTCCAGCGTCAGTATCACTGCTCTCCTTGAGTTACTAGTTGACAGTTCTTGTTACTGTGGTGACCAATGATAGTGACACTATTTTTACCTTGGCAGTTGACCATTACTATGGCAATTAGCGTAGGTGACACTGTCTTTGCTTTCACAGTTGACAGTTATGTCACTACAGCAATTACAGTTGGTGACACTAATGCAGTTTGACATGCTTGAGCCAATAATAGAGTAACTCACTTGTCCTTGTCCAACGGACCATCTTCTTTTCCTTTCTTTCTCCCTCTCATCTCATCTCCATTCTAATAATATTGACCACTGTTTCTTGGACAAAGTGGGGTATGAACTCACAATGAGGATGGTTCCTATAACATGGCTATGTGGTGAGATATTTGCTTCCCAACCACATGGTTCCAGATTCAGTCCCACTGCATGGTACCTTGGGCAAATGTCTCCTACTATAGTATCAAGCTGACCAAAGTCTTGTGAGTGGATTTGGTAGACAGAACTGAAAGAAGCCTGTCATATATATACATACATATATATATGTGTGTGTGTGTGTGTGTATACCTTTGTTTGCCCCCCCCCCACCTCCACCACTTGACAACCAGTGTTGGTGTGTTTACATCCCCTTAATTTAACAGTTCGGCAAAAGAGACTGACAGAATAAGTACCAGGCATTAAAAGAAAAAGTACTGGGGTTGATTCGTTTGACTAAAGGCAGTGCTCCAGCTAGGCTGTAGTCAGATGACTCGAAAGTTTCGGCCAGTTAAGCCATCCTCACATTGTCCAAACAAATTCTTTATTTCAACATCTTTTCACTCTCTGTTGCAGGACAAAACAAATGCCCTGAACCTGGCTCGACAACTCACCCTGTTCTATGGTCGAAATGCTGCCGAAAGGTTCACGCTGGTGAGGATCTTCAACTACATGCCACAGAAGTTTAATTACAATGACTTAATTACAGAATACAAAGGATGTAAAAAGTTTCTAGAATCATCCATTATAGAGTGCAGCTGAGATGAAGGGCAAGGTGCATATATATATATATATATATATATAGATCATCATCGTTGGACGATATATATATGAACTGTAATGTCGGGTGGGATCTAAAAATTGCCAGCTTCTAGAAACATCTGAAAATCATTTCATTGTTATAAATTTTTAAAAATAAATTTTAAAAGAACAAATTAATAAAATGTTTCAAATTCTGTTTATTTACAATTTTATTTAGAAAAAAAAAACAAAATGGAAAGAAATTGTCTGGAATATTATAAAATCTGGAAATTGTCATCATACCATAAGTTTTTCTGTACCATATAAATATGGGTGCTGCTTTGGCGTGCGATCAACTTAAAGGGCGACTAATTTGGGTTACTTTTCAATTCTTAAAAACCCTTAAGATGTTCTTACATTTCTAGCAGATGTTCACTCAATTCATCGTTAATTATTCAAATTTTTTTAATCTGTACTTAGCATTGTAAGTGTATTTTTTCAAAAATTCTTACTATTTTAATAATAATAAAACCACGTTTCATTTGTGTCTTAGTAAATAAGAGACCTAAAATAAGCGTGTAGATTACACAAGTTTGGCATTTCCCTTTAAACTGTAGATCACACACCAAAGCAGCACTTAAATATGTTATCTTATGGCTTGTATGTTATGATTTGTTATCTTGTCCTGCTATATTGTATATGTTCTGTTATACTTGTCTCTATCATCTATGTTATTGTTCGTTATATCTCATCTCCCTGTTTGGATAAATATGTTATTTATTATGTCTATATCTTTGTGTATCTTACCAATATTTTATCTTATCGGTTATGAATACATATATCCTGTCTATGTTATCTTATAGCTTTGTAACTTGTAAAGAAACTATTCCAGTTTGCTGAGTAAACAACACTGGATCAGATGGGTATAAAGAAGGCTGTCACTTGGAAAGATAGCTTCCACATTGAGACACAGTAAGGGGGCGGAGCTTCCACATCATGACACAAAGGATGGTGAGCAAGAAGCAGGCAGCACGTGGTCCTGGTGACTCAAGTTGAACTGGCTGTCGCATTGAGACAAAATGGACTTCTATAGGCTGACAAGCTAAAAGAGGGATGGCATAAAGACTTCCGCATGATGTGTGACATAGTGTCAGATGTGCATGAGAGGGACTGCCACATAACTGACACAAGCTGAGGTGGGAAACCCATGGAATCATGTGAACGTGACATCAGTTAATGGAATTTCATGAATGCAAATATACAGAGATGTAACATGAGTAATATCTTATATTTAACAAAAAGTTAGTTGCTGCTTATGTCAGACATTTTCTAAATGAGAGGAATTTATTGAAAGAACATGTGACATTTTTGTTACTTTAGTAGTTCTGTTGCCTGAGAAGGTGGTAAGTGTTTCCTATAACATAATGCATGTGTAATCAATAAAATGCTTTGCATGTATAAAACTGCTCTTGTTCATTCTTATTTTGTGTGTGTGTATATATATATATATATATATGTATATATATATATATATATATATATATATACACACACACACACACACACTGCTCTTGTTCATTCTTATTTTGTGTGTGTGTATATATATATATATATATATATATATATATATGTGTGTGTATATATATATATATATATATATACACACACTGCCACTATCAGCCCAGTGACAGATTAGAAAGCTTGTTTGAATGTGGATGAAGAAGTATGTTTCTTCTCTCTCTCTCTTGCTTGCTTTTTTCTATATATATATATATATGTATATATATAAATGCATACATAGCACATGACAACTGGTGTTGATTTGCTTACATCCTTGTAACTTAGCAGTTTGGCAAAAGACACCAACAGAATAAGTACCAGCTTTAAAAAATATCTACTGTGGTTGATTTGTTTGAATAAACACTTCAAGGCTGTGCCCCAGCATGGCCACATTCCAATGACTGAAGCAATAAGAAATAATCCTACAATGAAGATTAGATTTATTTTCAAAATGTAAAATTAAAAAAAAAAAGATTAAAATGATTAAAAATTATAAAATAAAATAAAAAACTTTCTCTGAGAATGGCAGACAGAGACACACGCTTATAAATGGCTGCAATGTACTTTATTCATGTGAATTTGGGCTCCTGGTCAGTTACTGAATGTTGTTCATCAAAGTGTGAAGTGAAAGCTATCATCCTTTAATTACCATCCATTGCTTTCAAAAAATTGTCGTTTATTATGTAAGGAATAATTTTATGTCTGAAATAAAAAAGATAATTACAGAGATGTACTTGCATAGCAAGTGACCTGATCTGAGATCGTGTGCTGAAACAAAAACAATTGCAGCGTGGAAGGTGTTTATAAGCCATTTAAAAACCCACAGAAACTGTTAGATTCACTTCAACATTTAAATTTAATTTGTCGAAATATTTTCATCACTTTCAAATCGCAACCTGTTCACTGACAAAATGATGCAGCACAATTTTGTCAGCAAACAGGTCGCGGTCTCAAAGCAACGAAAATATTTTGACAAATTAAATTTAAATGTTGAAATGAAACGTTTTTTTGTATGTTTTTAGATGACTTATAAACACCTTCCACACTGCAAAAAAAGATAATGTAGCTATTAAAACAGTTGATATCTCGTGCTTACAATGAAATCTGTTCTAAGATATGGAGTCAAAATTTAGCACAGATTAACAACAGAGCAAAATCAAAGACCCAGTATTCAGCAATACAATAAGTGTTGAACAGACAATGGCTGTGAGATTAAGAAGCTCACTTCTCAACCACATGGTTCCAGGTTCAGTCCCACTGTGTGGCACCTTGGGCAAGTGTCTTCTACTATAGCCACAGGCTGACCAAAGCCTTGCAAGTGGATTTAGTAGATAGAAACTGAAAGAAGCCCATCGTATATATGTCTGTCCCCCACTGCTGCTTGACGACCAATGTTGGTTTGTTTACGTCCCCCGTAACTTAGTACCATGCTTAAAAAAATATAAGTACTGGGGTTGATTCATTTGGCTAAAACTTCAAGGCAATGCCCCAGCATGGCCACAGTCTAATGACTGAAACAAGTAAAAAGTAACTGTTTCAAATTTTGGCACAAGGCCGGCAATTTGGCAGTGAGGACGGTAATCAGTTAAAGGGACTCCAGTACTTGAGTGGTACTTTATTTTGTTCAACCTGAAAAGGACAAAAGGCAAAGCTGACCTTGGTAGAATTCGAACCTGGTATAGAGAGATCTGGAAGAAATGCTGCTAAGTATTTTGTATGACACACTAACTAATTGTAAAGTAGTAGTAGTAGTAGTATGGTGGTGGGGAGGGCCTGTGTTGTAACAGCACATTGGAACATCCATCTTATGTTAGCGGTTCCCTACTCCTGGCAGATGGACACCTTTGCACCTCTCAGGCGACAACCCATGGGTCTATTTGGGGGCTCGTTTGTTGTAGGGAGTTTTACAAGGTCAGAGTACAAATTCTCCCTCAATCCCTTTTAGTCTCCTTTTATGACATGCAGAGGGTCAGGGTCTGCTCTTCGACATGCTGGTCCCCACCACACAGCACAAAATGTAAAATAATCTTTTCTACTCTAGGCACAAGACCTGAAATTTTGGGGGAGGGGGCCAGTTGATTAGATCAACCCCAGTACGCAACTGGTACTTAATTTATTGACCTCAAAAGGATGAAAGGTGAAGTCAACCTCGGTGGAATTACAAAATGTAAAATAATGTAATAAATCTGAAATCTTTAAAATTCGCTGTTGCGTTTGCGAAAATAATCCTTAACTTACCTGACAGGTATGAGTCCAAATATTAAAACCGGGAAAAACATCTTTAAATAAGGATATGGTACAAAACCAAATACACAGAGAATGACTAATTGGAGCACTTGCAGCCCTGTGAATAAATGCATCTTCCTTTGCGGAACTTGTCGAATGTAATGGTTTGGTGGATAGGCAGACTGAAAGGAAAACATAAAAAACATGGTCAATCAATAAGTCTCGAGTTCTCTGTGACATAAGATGCAAGTCCCTCTGGACATTACTGTCTCCATACATACACTACGGGCTCCAGAACTGAAAAGTTGTCTTACCTGTTCAGTAAATAGAAGACAGAATCGCTCGAACAGTTGGTTATCATAGAGGGACGTCACAGCTACAAAGAGGAAGAGTCCATAAAGCACGGGGTTGGGTATGTAAGCCAGGTAATTCAGTATCAGTAGAGAGAGTCCAATTAGGATGTGAGAAAATATAGCTGTCAACCGGGTTTCACGTACATTCACAATCCTGAGGGAGACAAATAGACAAGCATTCAATATTTTGGACTTACAGACAACAAAGAGAGTAACACAAAAGGCATTTAACTTGATTTGTTTGACTAAACCCTTCAAAGCTGTGCTCCAACATGGCTCCAGACAAATGACTGAAACAAGATATATATATATATATATATATATATATATATATATATATACAATTGCAGCGTGGAAGGTGTTTATAAGCCATTTAAAATAACACACAAAATCCGTTAGATTCACTTCAACATTTAAATTTAATCTGTCAAAATATTTTCGTCGCTTTGAGACCGCGACCTGTTCACTGACAAAATTCTGTGTTGCATTTTGTCAGTGAACAGGTCAGTGAACAAGTCGCGGTCTCAATGCGATGAAAATATTTTGACAAATTAAATTTAAATGTTGAAGTGAATCTAATGGATTTTGTGTGTTATTTTAAATGGCTTATAAACACCTTCTACGCTGCAACTGTTTTCGTTCCAGCACACGATCTCAGATCAGGTCACTTGCTATGCAAGTACATCTCCATTATATATATATATATATATATATATATATATATATGTAAAAACTAGCACTTCCTTTCTCCAAGCATAGGTTTGAAACCGAATCTAAGGATTCTCGCTCGTCTGAGCCACCACTGATCAAACAGGCGCGCATGTCAAAACAGGATAAATCGTCTCCCTTTGACCTACGACCTCAGCCATGTTAGACGAAGTTCAAATGGACAGGAGCTGACCTATTTAGACACAATCTCTCCTGCAGTATGTCTGTCTTTCTAGCTGCCACGGCTGTTATAAATACCGTGGTCCACAAAGGGACAGGCAGAAAAGACCTGGGACAAAGATAGAGTGCACGAGATAGCCAACCAGTATTTTCTCAGATGAACAAAGCACACACAGACACAAAACAATATCCAGTCCTACCACATCATATCACAGATGTATCCTGTTGTTTTTATTCTTCTCAGCTCGTAGCAGTTGACAACAAATACATGTAGTGAAAAATTGAGTATACCAACAGCAAATGCAAGTCTCATAAATAAATTATTTAAACTATAAATCGATGTTATTCATTATTTACTTCAAAGGCATCCACATGCCTATCGCATCTGTTTACCTCAACACATTCTGATACACCTTTTCCACTACACACACACACACACACACACGCATATATATTGGAGAGAGAGAGAGAGTAGAAATATGAGAGTCTGGTAGGAATTGAACTTATGTTTCCCTGTTCAATTCTTTTAACCAACAATAATTTTAATTTAATATACATTAATGGTTAAATCCAATTCTGCCATTCTCTCATTCATTTAAATTCACATACACAAATAGATGTGCACATATGTTCAGACACATACACAAGAATACACACACAGGCACACAAAGAGACAGGCAGCAAAAACTGACCACTAATTTAAGGAGAAATATCAGATCAAACAACCAAATCTCAAATAAAAGGTCAAAGGTTAGAACCAAAGACAGGATCAAAATGCCAAAGATCAAGTCAAAGACCAAATACCAAAATAACAAAGTCCAAACAAAAGACCAAAGTACTCAAGACCAGATGAAGGATTAAAAAGGATGTAACTGCCACCAGACCAAAGATCAAACCAAAGATCAAACCAAAGACTAGATCAAAGACCGGATCAAAGACCGGATCACAGCAGCAAAGAAAAAAAACACAGAACAAAGAATGAAAGATCAAACAAAAATAACAAGACTAAAAGTGGGATCATAGATCAGAACAAAGACCCAAGACCAAACAAGAGTAAAGGGCTTAAGATCAGAACCAAAGATTAGACCAAAATGCTAAAAATCAGACCAAGGTCCAGAGAAATAATGACCAAATGAAAGACTAGACCAAAGATCAGACCAAATTACCATAGACTAAATATTCAAACATTAGACAAAAGATGGAAAAATTAGATCAGTTATTCAAAGATTAGACCAAAGATAAAAACCAAAGACTAGACCAATAACCAAATCAAAGACAAGGAATTAGACCCTAGAATTAAATGAAGTTGTTACTTACGTTTGATAGACATGACCCTGATCTACTCTTTCTTCTACGTCTGCCAGGGCCAGGACATGTAGTGGGGAGTGTGGTAGAGCAGCATGCAACCAGGGGAAGGCAAATAAGGAGAGAACACCATTGATAACACCAACCACAAACAGATCCCAGTGGTAGGCTGTGCCTTTTTTCATTCTGATGGAGAGAAACAGCAACATATCAGTGATATGATAGAGCAATGGGTCAACTTGTCAGAGATTAGAGGTTATAGCATGGCAAAAGGTCAACATGTCAATAGGTCAACATATATCAAGAGTCTAACAAGGCAAAAAGTCAACATGTCATTGATAAAAAAGTCAATATTTTCGTGCATGACAGATCAATAGTGTCAATATCACATATCATAATATATGACAGACCGATAGTGCTGATATTACAGTGTATGACAGATGAATAAAAATCAGTATTTCAAAAGATGACAAATCAATTAAAAAAGAATCAAATGTAGTGGGTGCTTTTATGTGCCACAGACATGAGGGCCAGTCAGGCAGTGATGGCAACGGCCACGCACAAAATGGTGTTTATTTACGTGCCACCTTCACAGGAGCTAGTCCAATGACCTCACTCGAATGTTGTTTTTCACGTGCCACCAGCACAAGTGCCAGTAAGGCAACGCTGGTAACGATCACGCTCGAATGGTGCTTTTTATGTGTCACACATACATAAATATACACATACATACATATACACACATACATATGCATACAGACATTAAATCGTAGATATATGCTTACTTGTTTTGAGGTGCATTAACGAGTGCTGCTGATATGTTTTGATCCATGAAGAAGAGAAGAGACAAACAGAATCCAAGCCCCATTCCACCAAATACTGCCCCAGCATTCAGTTTGGAAAATGGCACCAAATTTATACTTGTATCCATTGTGTCAGGGTCGAAGCTCTCACCAACTAAAATAAAAAAATTGGAGTTCAAGACATTAAACAGACACCATTAATTAAAAGTAAATGATATTATATTAAAACATGCACACATGGTTTCTATAGTGATGTCAGCTATTACAAGGGAGATAATCAGTTCTTCAGATGCCAGCATGGAAAACTGAGGTTAAAGGACGATGGTGATGATGATGATTAGAAATTTGAAATTAAGGAATTGCAAGGGAAAAGCTGTATCGAATTTACATATTTAATTCCTTCTGTTTTTGTCTCCTTATTTTGAAGTTCGTACAATTTCTAGTTAGCGATAAACATGTATTGCACTGTTTCATTCTTTATAGAAGTTGTCAGCATGACACAGCCTGAGATACACTAATTAAATATTATTTGACAATGTGGGGCATTATATTAAATATGAAAATAATCACAATCTTTTATCTTCTATTTTTTACTTGTTCAAGTCATTAGACTGCGGTCATACTGGGGCACCACCTTGAAGAATTCGTCGTATTATTTAATCTGATGTGCAACACAAATAAAACAAAAAAGAACATTTGGGAACCATTGATGGTATTTTATAAGCCACCATAACCATCATCCACACCGCAACATCACCAACATAATCTTTGCTATAATAGTTACTCAAACTATATCACTACTACTTCAACGATCCCCTCACATCATGAGGGAGTACTGAAAAGTTCCTGGTTTTAAGGGTGTCATGAAAGGCCTGGTTGGAGGCCCAACCTTCTGAATTCCTTTACAGGCTTTAGGAAAACTGAAGGACTGCTGCAATAAGTGTGTGAATTTGGGAGGGGAATATGTTGAATAAAATAACTGATCCCTGTATTTTTCTTTTACCCAAAGCCAGGCACTTTTCAGCACCCCCTTGTACATCACTCTTACCACTAAAATAATTTCACATACTACATCACCACTACAACAATCATGCATGCTATAAAATAAACCACCAATACCACACCACAACAACAAACGCCCATACTATAGCATCACAGAAACAAGCACCCACACCAGAACGCCACAACAGGGTTACTACTTACGTTTGATGTCCCTAAACAGGTAGGCACCGACAAAAGACATAATAATGACAGACGCAGGTAAAGCATAGTCAGAAAACATCTCCCTCTTGGCAGACGTTAGGTAGGGGCTGAAAAATAGAATGCAATATATACTGTATATTGTAGAGAGGTGTCGATAGAATAAGGCAAACATAACATGTATGAAATATGGTAGAGTAGCAGCGGTAGGGGTAGAACATTGCATGAGTAATATAATAGGGTCTCATATTTGTAATAAAGTAAGCTGAAAAACTACAATCGAAGGGAGATTATTCAAGCTATTATGCAAAAAAAAAAAAAACAACTGTAACCTGGGCAGTTTCTGTTAAACCATTCAACCCATGCCAGCATGGAAAGAGGAGGTTAACTTACGATGAGGGTATATACATATATAGAGAGAGAAAGAAAAAGAGAGGTTCACACAACCATAGTGTTGGTATTCACTGATGGTGATAATGATAATGACAGAAATGATACAGGATGAAAAATTTAACATTAAAAAAACCCAGATGGTGATAATATTCTACTTGTGCCAGGAGAGCCGATCCTTAACAACACTTAGCTAAGCAATAAATTTTTTTTTAAATTAAAATATGGAGGAAACTTACGTATTTTTGAAGTTAAACAAGGATACTCCTACCCAAAGCGTTGCAAGTAGTAGAAATAAATAGAGGACACTTTTTTCCGGAGCACAGGTTTCCAAGCCATTCGTCAAATTACTGCTTATATTACTATCAGGACACTGTATGTTGTAGAAGCTGTCAAAATCTACATAGATGCAAAGATATGCATTATAGCAGTGCTCAAGCCTAAATAAATACATGGACATGTTATACATGGAGGTACCCAAAAGTAATCAGAAACGTTCTCTGTGGGACAAGCCTGTTGTAATTCAGACTTCTGTCGCTAGAAGCCACTTGATGCCATCCCTCAGGCATCAGTCTACTGATCAGCATCATTGAGTGTGTCATACTCCCATATGGTGCATCATTGTTTTGCAGTGCTTCTCCCCTGTTCATCAATTTTTTGTGATGGCTGAAATGAAGGAACAGCATGTTTCTGCAAAATTATTTTATATGCTGGGGGAAAACGGTTATCATGCTTCAAACTTACAAGGATGCTGTCATGAGCACAACACAAGCTTACAAATGGTTTTCATGCTTTAGTAGTGGTCACTTGTTGCTTGAAGACCAACCTTGTTCAGGGCGACCATCAATCACCCGAAACTAATGAAAACATCACAAAAGTATATGAACTGATCTTTGGAGGAGAGTCACCAAACGATTGACAAGCTTGTTGATATGACTGGTGTATCCTGGATCTCCTGCTGCCAACGAATTTTGAGCAAGGACTTTCGAATGAAAAGAGATGCAGCAAAATTTATGCCTCACTTGCTCCCAGAAGATCAAAAACAGTCATGACTGAATGCGTGTCGGGAACTGAAGAACAGTTGGAAGTTGATTCAGATCTTTTTTTTTTTGAAGGTCATCACTGATGCTACGGCTATGATCTGGAAACAAAGCAGCGGTCAAATTAATGGATGCATTCAATGTCACCACCACATCACCAAAAAGTGCGTCAAGTGAAGTCTGATGTCAAGACGGTGCTGATTTGTTTCATTGATGCGAAAGGAATTGTCCACACAGTATTTGTTCCTCCTGGTCAAACTGTTGACCAGACATTTTACTCGGTACAAAAAGGAGGAAGAATGAGAAGAGGAAGACAACGGAAAAGACAACAGAAAAGAGGAAGGAAAAAGAAAAGATGACAGAGAAGAGGAAGAAGAAGACGAAGAAGAAGATGAAAAAGAAGACGAAGAAAGAAAGAAAGAAAGAAAGAAAAAGTAAGAAAGAAAAACCACTACTACTCACTCTGGGCACAACTTTTAAAACTGTCAACAGTAAAAGCTATTGCGATGAATAATGCAAAGATTTCTTCTGAAGACCTGAAAGAAAGAGAGAGAGAGAGAGAGAGAGTGTATGGCCAGATGGAGCACCAAACCTTAGTTACAAAAGAAAAATTGTGGAGAAATGGGTGACTGGTTAAACTGATAACAAAACAGAGAGGAAAACTGAAATAACAGCATTGAGGACCTTCAAAAGACTGGAGACAGGGCTTTAGCAGTAGGTCTAGCGGTAGGTGAGATGGGTAGGGCACATCTTGGATTAAACGCAGCTGGACAGCCGACACTGAGAGGTAGGTGAACCATATTTTGTTCCTCACATTACAGTTCCCTCATACGACAATAGCAAACTAGGCTGGACATTATATCAAGATGATGAATGATCAGTAGACATTCTGCTGACCAAAATTAAATAATTGGTATACTCACCTGGTAGACCATTGCATCAGGATACTCAGATCAAAGAATGAATAGATGAAGAGGAAGAATGTATTCCAGAGCCCCACACAACCAAACATGGCAGGGAAGTCAATATCAAAGTCTTCACAAATACTGTAGATAACTAGAATGGGAGATAAGATAATATATATCATGTTAATAGACATGAACAACCTATAAGGTTAAATACTATGTAATATAACACATCATACATGGTACCAAACACTATATCATTACAAGATTGCTACACCACCATCACCACAACACAAAAGCACACACCATCAGCAACCCCCCCCCCCCAACACACACACACTACAATACTACATAAGACCACCATTACAAAATACAAAAGTAACCAATGAAAGAGCCTCTACATGGTTGTGCAACCTGTTACATATAGTAATGTGCAAACACACACACACACATTGAGGCTCACATAGAACAATAAATACTAGCAAGTAAATATCGAGCGGCTGAGTACTCCACAGATATGCGTACCCTTAAACGTAGTTCATAGGCAGACTCAGTGTAACACAGGTTGCAACAAAGCTGTCCCTTTTGAATTACAGGTACTACTTATTTTTGCCAGCGGAATGAACTGGAACAACATGATTTTAAAATGCCTTGTTGAAGGACACAATGCACCACCAGGAATTGAACTCATGACCTTACAATTGTGAGCCATATATGCTAACCATTAAGCCACACCTTTATTTCCAGGTGACTCAGTCAGGCCCACGACCACATTAGGATTCAAGGGTAATGCTAAAGTTTCCTTTCACAAAAAGCTTATATCTAAGGGTTGTTGTTTACCTCTGATCAAAGGCATTCCGACCTCGACCATCACATTTAGGACTTCATTGACCAACGTTGAGCAAAGATGAATTCAGCTTCAACTTCTGGCAAATAACGATTGATTACATGGAAACTAAGCACACTTGGTCTGTCTGGTGATTTTATTCAAATTGCATGGCACCAAAACAACAACAACAACAACAAGAATAAGGGATAATGGCAAAGCCTTACTTTTGGTGTAAAGAGCCAAAGGGGCAGTGGTGAGTAGAACGATCTGTGGTGTTCCGCCAAACAACGCAAACACTAATCCTCCAAATATTTGGGAGTAGATCACTTTCTCGACATCTGGAGAACATAAATAAATTGATTAACAACAACAACAACAACAAATGTTTAACATAGAGGAACAAAGCACACTATAATCAGCTGAATCAAACCCAGCGCATGACTGGTACATATTTATATTTTTTCTACCTTAGCAAGACGAGAAACAAATAATAATAATAATAATAATAATAATAATAATAATAATAATAGTAATAATAATAATAATAATAAATGACCGGATGCAGTACCAGGCAGTGGCTCTCATGGCTTCTGATCCTAATTGATTGGAAAGTGTTATCATGTTCATTGTTTTGTCTTGGTATAAAAAGATGGGCTACAGTAAATATTCAGCTTAATACCACAGATTTACTTGTCAGTTGCTTGACCTTAACCAGTTGAGCATGACCCTTGTTGGCTGACGATATGTGCATCTCTGATCATGAGCAGAAGTAGTGGGGGAGCATGATAACCAATCATGCTTGGACGGTGCTTTTAACGTTCCACTGGCATGAGTGCCAATCAGGTGGTACTGTCATCGGCCACATCAGCGATTTTGATTACATAGACCGCATTTCTATTTTTCCGCCAGAGCAGAACCTGCAGGCCAATAGTTGGTTTTAACAACTTATTTAATCAAGAAGTTGGCAGCCACAAATTTGCTGTCTTGAATTTAACATATTTCTCCAGTTGTAGCGGTACAGTCATGGAGCTGTACTAATCAGCTATTTTGTCATAACTGCAGAGTTTATCTATTCCCATGTGAATAAATTATTGTTTGTATTCATCATTCATAGACCAACATGAAAACTACTATGTGCAGTGAATAACACTTGTGTTAATTGTTCACGAGGTGTCGTCCAGCATTTACACGCAGCCAGTAAACCAACACAACAACATTGTGAAACACAAACCTTCTCATGACACATGAATTATCTGTCAGAATTTTAAAACATTAAACAAACATACGAAACTAAGAGAGAAAAATATCCAACATTAGACTAAAAATAAACAGTTATAAATTTGTGAATCATCATCATCGTTTAACGTCCGCTTTCCATGCTAGCATGGGTTGGACGACTTGACTGAGGACTGGTGAAACCGGATGGCAACACCAGGCTCCAATCTAAATTTGGCAGAGTTTCTACAGCTGGATGCCCTTCCTAAAGCCAACCACTCAGAGAGTGTAGTAGGTGCTTTTATGTGTCACCTGCACGAAGGCCAGTCAGGCGATACTGGCAACGGCCATGCTCGAAATGGTGTCTTTTATGTGCCACCCGCACAAGCCAGTCCAGGGGCACTGGCAACGATCTCGCTCGAAAATCCTACGGGAGCCAGTCAGGCGGTACTGGCAACGGCCACGCTCAAAATGGTGCATCTCATGTGCCACCCGCACAAGAGCCAGTCCAGTGAAATACTGGTTTCAAATTCTGGCACAAGGCCAGCAATTTTGGGGGAGGGGGCATCGACCTCAGTATTCAGCTGGTACTTTTTTTTATCAACCCCGAAAGGATGAAAGACAAAGTCAACCTCAGCAGAATTTGGACTCAGAATGTAAAGATGGATGAAATGTTTAGCATTTAGCCTGGCGCAGCAATGATTCTGCCAGCTCACCGCCTTCGTATACTGAAAAACTGGTTCCAAATTTTGGTATGAGACCAGCAATTTTGGAAGAGGGCATAAGTCAATTACATCGACCTCCAGTATGCAACTGGTACTTATTTTATCAACCCTGTAAGGATGAAAGGCAAAGTTGACCCCAGCAGCATTTGAACTCAGAATGTAGAGTCAGAAGAAATGCCCACTAAGCATTTTGTCCACTGCTCTAACAACTTTGCCAGCTTGTATGCTGAAATATTGTAAAGCAGAAACTGCTGACAGACATTGAAATTGATCAGATGAAAGGAATTATAGAATCAGATTTGAGAAACAGTCCAATGCATATAACTCACAAATTAACAGACAAAAACTATGTCAAAGCAGAAACATCTTCACAGGAAGGAATAAATAGCATGACACAGATACAATGAGAAACAATTTGGAGATCAAACCATTGTATAGGAACATATTAATGAAATAATGATAATATCAGGACATACGATCTGACAGAACTTGAAAAGAAAAATAATTACTAAATGGGTCAAAGTTCACAATATGATCTTCAAGGAACACATTGACTTTCTTAAGATTTTCAACAATAAAGGGGAAAAAAATCTGACTAGTGAGCATAGACCCCTAAGTTCATTATAAATCAAAATATCAACAATGGACATTAAATGATGATATCTATATGGGTGCTATCTATCTATCTATATATATCTATATAAGGGTGGCGAGCTGGCAGAATCGTTAGCACGCTGGGCGAAATGCTTAGTGGTATTTTGTCTACCATTACATTCTGAGTTCAAACTCCGCCGAGGTTGACTTTGCCTTTCATCCTTTTGGGGTCGATTAAATAAGTACCAGTTACGCACTGGGGGTTGATATATCGACTGAAACCCTTTGTCTGTCCTTGTTTGTCAAGAGAATGAGAAAGAAATAGTTATCACATGTACAGTTACAAATACCTATGGGGACATTTATGAACAACCCCCAAGTATAAGAAAGAAAAAAAAGGGAGCAGAAACCCAAATGAAGAATAAAGCTAAGAAGGAATTACTTGTAAAGAGAAGGAAACTGTAAGGAGTTACTCTGAGTAGCAGAAGGAGTACTTACTTAGTGTTCCTTTGGTATTACCATCATTCAAAACACCAAATGCTATTGATGGTAGAAGTATGGCAAAGTAAAGAAACAAGGTTGTGGACAGAGTCTTCTGGACTGACCTGGGACCAATGACACCTGTATGTATATGAAAAAATTATTTTTTTTTTTTAATATTAATACATATATATATATATATATATATATATAGCTTTTTTGGAACAGTGGAGCTTGAAGCAGGTAAGAGATTAGATTTAATGGGTGAGATGTGGGTTTTAAGTGTTTTAGTTTTGAGTAAAGAAAGAGAAATATTCACCATCTTTGTAATCAGAAATGTAATGGGGAAGTCTTCGCTTCAAATCTTTACGTAAACCTCGCATAAATCCACATTTGCACTCTTCTTTCTGTAACAACATCAACAACAACAGATTTATTAGATTAATTTTAATAAATACAATTTCAAGGACACGGTATTGTCTTTACAAATCAGTAAATGTTAACTAACCGGTTTCTGTTAACTAATTAGTTTCTATTAACTCATTGGTTACTGTTAAGGTACCAGTTTGTGCAAGGTACCAGTTAACTAATCTAGAGGCCATGGGAATTTGAAGTTGATCATCATCATCATCATCGTTTAATGTCAACTTTCCATGCTGGCATGGGTTGGACGGTTTGACTGAGGACCAGATCCAACCTTTCACACCTACTCTACAATGTCATTCCAAAAATTACAAACACACCATTGAAATCTTGAAGCTACAAAATAATGCATGATTAATTCAAAACACTAGGAATAAGTAAACGTCACATTTGGCAAAAAAATCTGAATGTTAAAGGGCCGAGTATTGAAGAAGTATCCAGGAAATGATCATGTCAAAAATGCATCAGAACTTTCTTTCCAAATTAATAGATAAATCCTTAGATTAATAACAGTCAGAGAGATCAATAGATAGACTGATAAACAGATAATTAAACAGATAAATTGGTAGAGAGATAAACTGATAGATACATCAATTGATAGTTAGATTGATCAATAGATAAAGATAGGTAGGTAGATGGATTGGGAGACAGCCAACTGGTTGAACAGACAGACAGATAGAGAGGTAGATGGCTGGTTGGACAGACAGACAGATAGGGAGGTAGATGGCTGGTTGGACAGACAGACAGATAGGGAGGTAGATGGCTGGTTGGACAAACTGATGGATGGATGGATGGATGGATGGATGGATGGATGGATGGATGGATGGATGGATGGATGGATGGATGGATGGATGGATGCACAGGCAGACAGTGGGACACGTTAGTAGACAAAGAGAAAGAAAGAGAGTAAGACTAACCTGTTCAGTCTCAGGATGCATTTGGGTCTTCCGATGCTGTTCAGCTAAAATATTGCCATATTTCCTAAGTACATTATTAAACTGTGCTGAATTGGAACATAGTGATAATTCTTGACGAAGGTCAGGGCAAGCAAATAAAGTGCTAAATGTTCTTCCGATTTCAAACTCACTTTTTGTACCTTTCTGAAAAATAACATTATGCATATGTAGTGTATTTATGTAATATACATTTACATACACACATACATATATCTTCATCAATATATATATAAATACAAGTGTATACACACATGATGGCCGTCCACTCGTGACCAAGGAAGACCATTGCCTACCTTCAGGAACATTGTGCGCTCTAGGACTAACTTATATTTTGCACTTGCGGCTCCGTTGGTGGCTAATGAGCCCTGCTCTTGACAAGCATACACGACTGCAAACATTGCAGACCAAGCTTTCCCCATTCACTATATGAGCCGTGCGCTTTTGCGCAGCTCGCTTAAGTTCTTCATGCTGCACACGTGCTCTCTCAAAAGTGTTGATCCCCTCCCTAACCTGCTTCCTCCATCTATGGCGATGACAGGCATTGTTCTCCCAGTCAGTGTCCTGCATATCACAGGCCTTTAATGAGGACTTTGACACAGTCCTTAAAGCGCAGCCTTGGTTTCTGCAAGAGTCTCCTTCCATTTACAAGTTCTCCATAGAGCATCTGCTTAGGAATCCTGCTATCCTTCACACACACACACACACACACACACAATATATATATATATATATATATATATATATTATATATATATATATATATATATATATATATATATATATATAATAGGCACAGGTGTGACTGTGTGGTAAGAAGCTTGCTTCCCAGCCACATGGTTCTGGGTTCAGTCCCACTACATGGCATCTTAAGCAGGTGTCTTCTACTATAGCCTCAGGCTGACTAAAGCCATGTGAGTGGATTTGGTAGACAGAAACTGAAAGAAAGGTTGTTTGTGGAAGACCAGCAGTTGCCCATGCCCATGGGGATACAATAGTAAATACTTGCCCAAGGTAATGCATGCAGTGGAATTGAACCCAAAGCCACAAGGTTGCAAAGTGAACTTCTTAACCCCATGGCCATGTCTGCACCTTGTCACACATTTCAAATGGGCAGAATATAGTTAAATGAATTTAGAGGAGATGGAATATAATTAAGATGAACTGACACAGTATATGACTGGTACATGTTTTTATCATTGCCTCAGGGAGGGAAGATAGCCTACCTCTTTTGTAGGAGTAATAATAATAATCACAAAGGATATTTCTTGAGCAGTTGTACCAAAGTTGGCTGGCTGACGGAGATGAGCAATGCCAACCATAGTCTTGGTTACTATTGGACTGCAACACCTGAAAGAAAATGGTAGATGCTGTTTAGAAACACACACATCTATAAACAGATAATTACACTGACAAACACACACACACATGTATATATCCATTTACACACAGACACACATATATTAAAATTTAACCCCCTCTACACACAGTTTACACATATACATAAACATTTGTTTGCTTGCATACACAAACACACACACACAAATAGGCATTTACACAGACATGTGATATAGTCATTTAAACACAGACACCTATGGTCCTTTACACACACACACACAGAGGTGTACATACACACATGCATGCATGCACACACACACACATCTGAATACTTATACACATACAAGTATGTAGACATTTAGATGGGAACATACCCAAGTATAACATATACAGACACACATGAATATTCATTTTCACACATTTACATATAGAGATTAACATACACACATGCATATACATATGCATGTGATGTGATTGTGTGTGTAATGGGTTAAATGGCTTCCATCATGTGCATATGTAATGTGTGTATGTGTGTGTGGGTATGATGGAAATCCAAGCCTTCAAAAACCAAGTTGATAAATATACATTCAAACAGTCACCACACACACAATATAAGAAATACTTACATGGAACATATCCAACTTTGGTCATAATCAAAGCCACCACCCATTGCTATACAAGAGCTCTGCACTGTCTTCCGCAATTGATGCACTGAAATTGAAATACAAAGCCATAGATTTCAATAACTGAATATAAAGATAATTAAACGCGAAAAGGATAGAGGCATTGTGTAGTAGTTAATAATACTCAAGTGAAGTACAACAAACTAAGAGGTTTAATAAGTTGTGGTTAGTCTAACATATTAAACAGGGAACAGGGGCACTGGAATTAGTTTAGAGTTTTTATCTCTTTTCACAGGACACAAAATACTGATTGATAAGATTCATGTATTGTAGAAGTAGTCCTTAAGATTCATCTATATGAGTTCCATACCCATGCCAGCATGGAAATGGACATTAAATGAACTCCTCAAACTTTTGAAAATCCAAGGAATATGGAAGTCAAACAAATGGATTTCAAAGACTCCCTGTATACACACACACACACACACACACACACACACACACACACATCTACACACTTCGGTGGAGGCGCAATGGCCCAGTGGTTAGGGCAGCGGACTCACGGTCGTAGGATTGCGGTTTCGATTCCCAGACCGGGCATTGTGAGTGTTTATTGAGCGAAAACACCTAAAGCTCCACGAGGCTCCGGCAGGGGATGGTGGCGAACCCTGCTGTACTCTTTCACCACAACTTTCTCTCACTCTTTCTTCCTGTTTCTGTTGTGCCTGTATTTCAAAGTGTCAGCCTTGTCACACTCTGTGTCACGCTGAATCTCCCCGAGAACTACGTTAAGGGTACACGTGTCTGTGGAGTGCTCAGCCACTTGCACGTTAATTTCACGAGCAGGCTGTTCCGTTGATCGGATCAACTGGAACCATCGTCATCGTAACCAACGGAGTGCCAACCAGGGTTTACTTCACTGGCCATGTTAGCATCTCTAACAGCAAGAACATAGATAATGTTAACAGATAACAGTGACAATGATGATGATGAGAAAATGGATGAACTTACCGCCATCATGTGTGAAGAGGAGAGACTTAAGGGCAGGAATATCGTTGATGTGAACCATAGCTCTGAGAATTTCTTCGATAATTTTGTCAACACTTGTCACATTCATGTTTAACAGCAAAATGGCTCTGTTTGTGAATCTTTCAATGTCCCTCGCACCACGGATTTCCTTAGAAAAGTCTTTCATTGGAACTTTCTAGAAATTAAAGAAAAATTCTTACTTCATCCAGTGAACATCACATCACATGATCATCCAACACCATCTTCTGTCGTTATCATCAGATAATTAACATCAATTGCCAGCATTGTTCGTTACCATTATTGTCCATTTCCCTAATAGACATCATTATCATCAGTCTTCTTGCTTTCATCTGTCCTTATCAATCATCCTCACCATCACTCATAGTTTCTATTGTCATTGCTCTTCATCATACTTGTCATCGTTATCCATCCATCCAATCAATCATCACCATTGCTATTCATCAGTCATCAACATCAGTCATTATCATCACCCTCATTATCCATCATTCTTACCATCGTCAACACTATCATTAACCAGTCATTAATCACCACTGCTAGCCATCATTTACCCCTGTCATCATCATCATCATCATTAACCAGTCATTATAGCTATTGCTGTCCATCAACTTCACCATTGTCATCGTCATCACTATCACCACTGGTGTCTTTTACTTTTTTTTCACTATTTCTGTCTAGGTTCGGAAATCAAACTTCCCAGCAAGTATAATGCTCCTGTGTTGTGGACCTTGGTCAAGGTACTTCACACAACTTGCCCCTTGATGCATGCATGGCAATGGGCTACATTGGACTCATATCAGTTAACAAGCTGCGGTAAGTTAAGGTAATGAGAAATGGTTGAGTGGAAATAGGGGACAGGATGGTAGACAGGGCACATAGAGGATGGTTATTAGTGTTTCACTCCACTATATAAAGTAGGGAAAGAGAGAAAAAAAGGAGCAAGAGAAAATGGGAGGAGAGAAAGAGAGAGAGAATGAGAAAGGAGGAAAAACTATTTACCTCATGCCTGGAATAAATAAGGGACCTCTCAGCAGCATAATCTATAATAATAATAATAATAATAATAATAACTTCACTTAAACATTTATTATTTATTATATGGTGTCAAAAGTTAAAATTTTTGTTGCATGTATTGCGATCGGATCCCTGACAAGGATACATTGCATCTCTTAAGGATAATGGTTTCAAATTTCACCACAAGCCAGCAATTTTAGAGAGAGAGAGGAGAGTTAGTCATTATCATCAATGCCAGTACTTGACTGGCACTCTAGTTGACCCTGGAGGGATGAAAGGCAAAGTTGGCATCATCGGGATTTGAACTCAGAACGAAAAAAAAGAACCAGATCAAAAGCCACAAAGTATTTTTTCTGTTCCACGTGAAAAGCACTGATGCTGGTGCCACATAAAAAGCACCCAGTACACTCTGTAAAGTGGTTGGTGTTTGGAAGAGCATCCAGCTGTAGAAACCATGCCAGAACAGACAATGGAGCCTGGTGCAGCCCCCAGTTTTATGAGCTCCTGTCAAACATCTAACCCATGCCAGCATGGAAAAATGGACATAAATGATGATGATGATGATGATGATGACTAATGGCTCTGCCAATCCTCTGCCCTCTATTGTTTCTGAATTAGAGACAAGGCCTGCAATTTCGAAGGGAAAGGGTTACTTGATACCATCAACCAGACAGAATGAGGCTGGTACTTCATTGACATGAGAAGGATGAAAGACAAAAGCTGGCTTCAGCAGGATTTGGACGAAGGATATAAAAAAACCAGAACAAACATTGTAAGACATTTTGCCTGGTGCCCTAATTGATTCTGCCTATTTACCACAATTCAATATGCTTCACATTAGCAAAACAAGAGCAAAATAAAACATACATACCCTTTTCAACACTCACAATTGAAATACGATTTGTGCCAACCACCTCTGGCTTAAACTCACAGCTGGAAATTTGTTCAGGGGTGTGCAAACCATTCGAAAAGCTTTCATCTGGCAAAAATGCAGGATTGTCTTCCTCCAAGAAACTGAAGTTCTGTAAATATACATTTGTCTCTTGGCTACCAATCTCATCTGAGTTGCTACAAAGAAACAAACAAACAAACAAAATATCAGAATACAGACACTCAGACATTTTGGTCAGCACCACAAAACCATCATCATCAAAATCATCATTTAGCATAAATTTGTCTTCTATTTTGGGATTGATTGTACAGGTCTGAAATACAAACATTGCTTTCTACTCTAGGCACAAGGCCTGAAATTCTGGGGGTGGAATGGAGTGGGGCTAATCCTTTAGATCAACCTCAGTACTTGACGGGTACTTATTTTATTGACCTCAGAAGGATGAACGACAAAGATGACCTCAGTGGAATTTGAACTCAGAATGTAAAGACGGACGAAATGCTGCTAAGCATTCTGCCCGGTGTGCTAACGATTCTGCTAGCTCACCATCTTTTGACATACAAACATACTACCAATTGTTTTCATGTTCTATCATCTTTGTGATGCCAAACATCCTGAGATGTAACTCTACCTATTCTTCCAGCTATTTTCGCCTGTCTTTACATCCTGAGTTCAAATTCCGCCAAGGTCGACTTTGCTTTCATCCTTTCAGTAAGTATGGTAAGATTAGGCTTTGCTGATGATATTTAAAAAGGCTGAAACATATCTTCAGTTATTTTAGTTTGCATATGTGCGTTCCACCTGTGCATGTTAGTGTTTTAAACATTGTATACATTTATTATTATTTAAGCTTAATATTTACTAACATCATTAGTTTGTTTAATCAGACTTTGTATTTTACTTGGAAACACACAAAGTTTGGGTAAAGAAGAATCTCTTTTACAAGAGATTCACGAAAAAGGATCGTGCAGAAGAAAATCGGTGAAGATGACATGAACAGAAGCAGTGAAAACTAATCTTAAGATGCTGAGCTGTGCAAAAGAAATGATAAGTGAATGTGGCAGATAGAGAGAGACTGTGCTGGAGAGAACGCATCCAACCAGCACAAACATGGAAAAAACAAACACAAAATGATGACAAAGACACACACACAAAACTCATTAGAAAACTTTGTACAATGAATGCACTGTTCGTTTCTGTAATCAGTAACATTCACCTTTTTTTATGTAGTTATGCTTTGACATTGAAACTGAAGTTTATATGTAAAAGTATTTTACTGAAGCCAGTCAAGCTGCTGGTCAAATCTAAATTTACCAACCAGTCACCATAATCATCATTAACATCTGTTTTCCATATTGACATGATGTGAAAGGGGGGAAAAAAAAATCTGTGCATATTGAGTGCATATTCAATAACATATGACAAAACCACAATTGACTCCGGAGGCATTTGAACTCAGAGTTCTGAACCAAATGCTACAGAGAACTTTATCCTACACAGTAACAACTCCACCAATTCACCATTTCTCATTCTATTTGTAATACTGTAATCCCTTTCATCTCTCATTCTGCATTTTATTATTTCGGCCAAGTCTATATTTTTCATATATTAATGTTCTGGAGCATTTTGGATGTTGTTGTTGTAGTAATATTTAGGAGTGCTTTAATTGTGTCTGATGGGGGGAACCGTACAAGTGGTAAAAGGGAAAGTGAAAGTTAGAGTTTGCTGTGGGATCAAACAGCACTTTTGCATGCTTAAATGGTCCTTCATTACGAGTGATTTTGTTCTGCTGTGTAGCTGGTCTGTGGGCGTGACCTGTTATAACCTGTGTTGATGTGATGTATGTTACTTGTGCAGAGGTTAGGAACCAAAACATGAGTGGCATGTTCAATAATGTATCTTATCTATATTGTTTGTACGTGACTTTTGTGGTGGTCAAATGTGGAATCCCAGAATGTTCTAAATAAATACGCTTCTAAAAGCAAACTTCGCTTGTTTGTTTCCGTTTGTCGTAATTTGAATTTAACATATATTTATATTCTTTTTCTATTGTGGGTTTTGAATGTGTCATGAAGTATATAAAGGTGATGTATGTAACTTGTAGTATTTTTTTTTGTTCTATGTGAATGGTATATTTATCATTCAGCATGATGGCAGGTTGTGGTGGTGGTGGTGGGAAGTGGGAGGCCTGTGGTCTTGACACATGTCATATTAAGTCTATGGTTGTAGAACCACATTTATATTGGAGAAATTGTGTAGGTGTGGCTGTGTGGTAAGAAGTTTGCTTTCCAACCATATGATTCCAGGTTCAGTCTCACTACAAGGCACCTTGGGCAAGTGTCCTCTACTTCAGTTTCCATCAACCAAATCCACTCACAAGGCTTTGGTTGGCCCAAGGTTATAGTAAAAGACACTTGCCCAAGGTGCCACACAGTGGGACTGAACCAAGAACGATGTGGTTGGGAAGCAAACTTCTTACCACACAGCCACACCTGCGTTAGAAAAATAATTATGTCATTATTAAACTAGTGCTTTGAGCATAAATTAACATGAAATTTTAATGAAAGGTTTCAATTCAGATCACAATAAACAGGAAGTTTGTATCATAGAACCAAAGGCAGCCTCAGGTGGGTAGGTATCAAAAGGGTTAAGGATAAGAATAAAAATTAAAAGATAAGCTTACCTTGGCTGCCAGCCATTTTTGTCTTTCCGACTCATTTTTACACAAATAAATGATGCAATCACTCGAGATCTTTATTTAGATAAACTAAAGAAAAAGGTTGTAGTAGCTGAAGATATATCTGATGAAAGACAGGTCAAAATTTTCTGTACACTTCTGAAAAATAAATAAAATTTTATATTATATATGTATGGGGTCACCATTACTGTTATTATTATTATTATCTCCCTTTCATTCAGCCTCCCTTTTTTTCCAGTCATCTCGCCCTGTTGGACCATTGAAGTCTACACGTATTTTCTCTCTCCATTTTTTTCTTCTTAATCCTTTCAGTCTAAGAGCATAGTCTCGAAACGTAAAAAAAACTTCTCCATTTTCCCTGAGTGTTAAACTAATACACCTGCTTCTTGTTCCTAGCAAATCAACCCCAGGGCTTATCCTTTTGTAAGCCTAGTACTTATTCTATCGGTCATTTTTGCCAAACTGCTAAGTTACTGGAACTGAAACACACCAACATCAGTTGTCAAGCGATGTTGGCGGGGACAAACACAGACATACAAACATATACACATGCATACATATATATATATATATATATATATATATATATATATATATATACAACAGGCTTCTTTCAGTTTCTATCTACCAAGAACACAATGCACCACCAGTCTGGGAATTGAAACTACAAATTTTGTGATTGTGAGTATAACAGCCTAGCCACTGGACCACACACCTTTACTTTATCCATCTATCTATCTTATATATATATATTTTTTCGAGCGGGATCGTTGCCGGTGCCCCTGGACTGGCTCTTGTGCGGGTGGCACATAAAAGACACCATTTCGAGCGTGGCCGTTTTCGTGCGGGTGACACGTAAAAGCACCCACTACACTCTCTGAGTGGTTGGCGTTAGGAAGGGCATCCAGCTGTAGAAACTCTGCCAAATTAGATTGGAGCCTGGTGTTGCCATCCGGTTTCACCAGTCCTCAGTCAAATCGTCCAACCCATACTAGCATGGAAAGCGGACGTTAAACGGTGATGATGATGATGATGATTCACATATATACATATACATATATATATATATATACATATATATATATATACATATATACAGTGAACAAGCATTGCAAGAGAACTGATAACTATTTTGACAGCAAGTTTCATAAAAAATCATCTTTTTCCCCACAAAAGCTATCTTCCTCTACCCTTGATAAATCTAATTAACTCAAAGATGGGATGCTGACAGGGACTACTGTTCTCGGTCAGAACAGCCCTGGGAATAATGCTAATTAAGGGGTGACTCCACATTCCCTACAATTACAGAATTCTGAACCAGAGCCTGGATACAGTTTAATGCCACACACACACAATAGTCATCTTGTAAAATTTAGAATGACTTGGCAGCCTACACCATGCTTTCATTAATTGTTTTATCTTTTAACTTTTAAACTGGCTGTATCAGGCCCAAATGTTCTGTTTTAGGTTCAAGCTGGATACCTTTGGCCATTCACTCCTACCTTTCAATGTCATTCTAAAAATATAGTCACATCATTGAAATCCCAAAGCTACAAGATAATGTATGATGAAGTCAAAACAATGCAAATAAATAAGCATTACATTTGACAAAATAATCTCAATGCTAAAGGGTTTATAACTGGCCATATCTAACCCAAATGTTCGGTTTTATTTTCAAACTGGCTATATCCAGCCTTTCACACTTACCTAACAATGCCATTCTAAACATAAATGATCATATCATCAATATCTCAAAGCTACAAGATAATGCATGGTTAATTCAAAAATGATGTGAATAAATAAGTATCACATTTGACAAAGTAACATAAATGCTAAAAGGTTAAGGTGCCTGTGTAGCCACAAGCAGGCATAAGCATCCTCTCAGCCATCCCACACCTGGTCCAGCTGGATATTCAACACGATCAAACACAAAGCTCACATATTTTAGGTAAACAGAGAAGTGATATTCATATCGTTTCCAAGGACATTAGTGATGCAAATTTTGAAGAGAGAATAACTCCATTCAGAAATTGAAACCTCTTCTCATGATCAGCTTACCACTTGCTCTACAAATAACACAGCAAATGATAAACGATATGTCCAATACAAGTGTATCAATGACAGTAAAAATTAAAATTAAATTTCACCTCATCCGAAGGTCAGAGAGGACTTACGATGGTCAACGGTGTCGTGTTGCTTCACACTATAAACAACATGTCACCTATGCTAACAACAATCAATGTATTGTAGGGATTAAAATATCAAAGCGACAGAATGAACAACTCACATCATTTTCAGTGGGTGACTAAACTGAAGATCTTCATGGAAAAACTAAACAATACGCCAGGATAGTTTCATCTTTTTTTGTTTTTTTATATCCATTGAGGAAGTTGAGTACAAGACCAATGATGACTCTTTACCGATTTCAACAACAAATGGTCTATCTGTCTGTTTGATCAATGGAACTATCAATAGAATAAGTGGCTGAGTATTCCTTAACCTCTTTAGCATTCAGATTACTCTGCCAAATGCAATGCTTATGCATTCACATTGCTTTGAATTAATCATGCATTATCTCATAGATTTGGGATTGCAATGGTGTGACTGTTTATTTTTAGGATTACATTGTGAGGCAGCTGTGAGAGACAATATCTTGCCAGTTTGAACACAAAATGGGTTCTTGAGATGGATATGGCCAGTTTAAATGCTAAAGGGTTAAATCAGTGGCTCTTGACCATTTTCTTGTACCTCCACCCCTTACCTCTTAAGTAGTTGTTCTGTAACATGTACGCAGTCAACTACATGCCAAGACAAAATCTACTGTTGAGGTAGATTTTCTACGGCTGGATGTCCTTCCTGCTGCCAACCCTCACTCATTTCCAGACAAAGCAAAATAATATTTCTCCATGGCCAGACATGCTTTACACAGAAGACTGGAAATGGACAACACCGCTTGTATCACATCTGGTGCTCATTTACAATCATAGACAGTAACACCCACACACACATGATGGGCTTCTGTTTACCAGATCCGCTCACAAGATAAAGTAATAGCACCCCCACCACATCCCCGTCATTCTAGATTAATACCACACACACACACACACACACCAGCTGCTCATAGTCTTCTCGGCTCATTAAATGTGTTGTCACCTCTCTTCAACAGCTGCTTCTGTTGATTTTAAAATTAAAAGTTGGTAAATAAATCAACATTGTTTGGTCATTGGTTTAACTGGCCAAACAAAACAGAATAGCTTCACTGAGTTTGACCTTTTATAGCAGCAGTTCTCAACCACAGCTTCCAGGGATGGATGCAGTCCTTGAGCAACCTTCTAGAAGCTCCTAACAGTTTTCCCCTCCATGGTGGCATCTCTTTTATTCGTTTCAGTCATTTTGACTGTGGCCATGCTGGAGCACTGCCTTTAGTCGAGCAAATTGACCCTAGGACTTATTCTTTGTAAGCCTAGTACTTATTCTATTGGTCTCTTTTGCCGAACCACTAAGTTACGGGGACGTAAATACACCAGCATCAGTTGTCAAGTGATGTTGGGGGGACAAACACACACACACACACACATATACATATATACGACGGGCTTCTTTCGGTTTCCGTCTACCAAATCCACTCACAAGGCTTTGGTTGGCCCGAGGCTATAGTAGAAGACACTTGCCCAAGGTGCCACACAGTGGGGTTGAACCCAGAACCATGTGGTTGGTAAGCAAGCTTCTTACCACACAGCCACTCTTACGCCTTGTAAAAAAAAAAAAATCAACCTTTGAATGTTGGGCCTCACAGAGGCAAAGTGGCTGAGTTCATTTCAAGCATTGGGCCTCACAGAGGCACAGTGGTTGAGTTCCTTTCGAGCATTGGGCCTGGCAGAGGCAAAGTGGCTGGGTTCTTTTCGAGTGTTGGGCCTCATGGAGGCAAAGTGGCCGAGTCCCTTTTGAGTGGAGGCAATGACCAAGACCTTTGGCATTATGTCATGCTTGAGAAGAAGACCCATCAAGCCGAGCAAAATCGCAGTCATGGCAGATACCGGTGTCACACAAATGACACCTATGCCCGTGGCACGTAAAAACACCCATTACCCTCTTGGAGTGGTTGGTGTTAGGAAGGGTATCCAGCTGAAGAAAACCATGCCAAATCAGACTGGAGCCTGGCACAGCCTTCCTGTGTGCCAGCCCGGTCAAACCATCCAACCCATGCCAGCACGGACAATGGACATTAAATTATGATGATGATGATGATGAAATATAATAAATTCTTCTTCAATTGACTTATATTTTACTTGTTTTGGTGTGCCCTCACCCCTTAAAAAATCCTTGTTTTGGATCTGTTTTGGATACACACCCTTGTGTGTGTATTAAGAACTTCATAGTCTCCATTGCAGCTGTCCATGTCAGGTCTTACAGCCCTTACAGTGTTCACAAAGCATTGAGCAGTAGTCATGATGTTAGTGTTTTGATCTCTGGTGTGAATCACCATGATACAGGTAACTCTTTTCCAATATTCAGAGGACTTCCAGTCTCCCATGTCCGCTAACTTTTCTCAACTACAACTTTAATCTTTATGCTCTCCGATGCCATAGACTCTTCACAAATATATCAAGCTGTTCCCAGAAAAAAAGGAGACATAAAAAAAGTCATCAAATTTAGCCTCAACTATCACAGGTGTTACGTTCCGAAACCCCCACGAAAGGTGAAAATCCAAAGTAGAAACAGTACTGTACTGTATATTTTATTGTTATTATTTTTATAATTTGTATGTATTTATTGTATTATATATGCAAAACAACACCACGGAGGGATCGACGTAAGCTTAAATAATAGACCGCAATAAGGGAACCGCGATAAGGGAACTGCAAAATGGCAAGGGATCACTGTATATGCAAACACATACACATGTCTATGCATTCTTGTAGTGGTACTTGTAGCATTGGTAGAGGTAACAGTGGTGGTTGCAGTTGTAGTAGTGACTGTGATGATTGTTGAGGTGGTGGTTGTGGTAGTGGTTGTACCAGTTGCAGTGGAGGTCATTGCCATTATAGTAGAAACAGTAATTGTATGAGTGCATCTTTGTGGATATCTATGCACATATATACACACACACCTGTATGAATATATGTACATAGATATCTAGAAATGCACCTGCATGTGTATTCATGCATGCCACATGTTGGTTTGTTTCTTTCATGTATGTAAACAAGTTTCTATAACTTCTTATATACCAGTGAACGCTATTCAGTGTCATTGTCGTCATTGTCGTCATTGTCATCATTGTCGTCATCATTATTATCATTGTCGTCATCATGCTGGAGCACCGCCTTTAGTTGAGCAAATCGACCCCAGGACTTATTCTTTTGTAAACCTAGTACTTATTCTATCGGTCAACTTTGCCAAACCGCTAAGTTACGGGGGACGTAAACACACCACCATCGGTTGTCAAGCGATGTTGCGGGGACAAACACAGACACACAAACATAAACACACACATATATATCTATGACGGGCTTCTTTCAGTTTCCGTTTACCAATTCCACTCACATGTATAAATATATTACAATCATGAAATTAGCATTAAATTATCTCACTCTTTCTCGCAGAACCCTAGGGTTCCAGGGAAACCCTAGAGTTTTGAGGAACCCCGGTTGAGAAATGCTGATGTATACTAACAATACATATCAGCAAAACTTCAATATTTCAAGTTTCCTGCAATTCTCTGAGTATCAGGGGGCGGTCTCGAAAATTTTTAGAGGTGATATAGTAACCGGGGTAAAATGAGTAATTCCTGATTTCTTGTTATTTTCTCCCTGTCTGTTTGAAATCATTACATTGCAAGCATCGTATCATCTTTAGGAGCAAAAATTGGTCAGCATAGTTTTTGTTGAAGTTAAGGGAGTCAAAAGCATAATACGGTAACAAGTATTTTTTAAGAAATTTCCCTTCAACTTTGACCTGCATAAAATATATGGATAATTTTTGGTGTTTCTTTTGTTCGATTCCAAGTCAATTTTTACCCACGCTAATGTCTAATTAGATAATTTTCAAGTTTCAGAAAATGATGTCTAAAATGGGGCAAAATGATTAATGACTAATTTCAATATATTCTCTTTAATTTAATTTCATGGTGTGTAAAATATATCACAAACAGAGGCAATCAGCAGATCGTGAAGAAGCTATAGAAAATATGGTAATTTTTCAGATTAACACTCGCACAATTTTCACTAGGGTGTTAGGGTTAGGGTTTTAGGGTCAGGGTTAGGGGGTTGGGTTTAGGGTTAGAGTTAGTGTTAGGGAATCGTGCGGGTGTTAATCTGAAAAATTACCGAAAATATTTTATGTTGATTTTTTCTTTATTTATTTAGTCAAGTTTCGTTAATTTCATATGTCATTTTTCCCTGATCCTCTTTCATTAGATCTTGATATTTAAATTTTTATTTGTATTTCTGATCTTTCTGATATCTACGAATGGATATTGATGTGTACGAGTCAGTTTTCAAATGTAATTCTGGAAAATCGAAGCAGCGAATTTCCTTTATCTTGGCTTACCCATTTTGCCCCAGCCAAATTTGTCTTTTATATGCTCAAAGAGAATGGCGATAAATTTCTCAAATAGTGCTTAGATTATAATGTTTTTAATGCATTTAGGGAAAGGCCACTTACTTAGCTGATAGTATTTATAAAGTAGGGGTCATTTGTAAAAAATAAGTTTTGTCGCAAAAGTAAAAAAAAAAAGGCAGTAAAAACTCCATCTCCTTATAGAATGATATACTTGAAGCTGAAACCCCAACTATATATAAACGGGAATCTTATTACATACATAACACACACGAGAGGTGACAGTGCAACTAGTACATAGGTTCAGACCTGGGAAGTCCAAAGAGGTGACCCGTGAATTTTTTTTTTTTTTTATGGCAAGGAGGGACCCCAGAGTCTCTTCCCAGTTGTGGAGGAGATAAAGCAAACTCGTTCGCCTCTGCAAAAGTTCTTTCGTGTTTGTATTAGTAAAATTAAGTCTACACGTACACTGGAAAACGGAAAAAAAAAAAAAATCAAGCAAGGAACCGTGCGGTAGTTTTAAACTCTTCACAGATACACAAGATTGTTTGTGTGTGTATATATATATATATATATATATATATATATATATATATATATATATATATATATATATATGCGGAAATTATACGCGCACACATATTTTTAAAGTAGTTAAATGTTAAAACCAAATATATTTACCAAATATATTTACATGTGGTCTGTAAACATATAAACATATTCATGGGTTTAGAAGTATATACACTCATATATATATATATATATATATATATAAATATAAATATAGGCGGTTTCTTTCTCCCACCCCTACAGAAACCCACCATTTCGACTGCGGCGATTCCGAATCTGAAAAAAAAGCGGCATTTCAAAATTTTAATTTCCTCCCTATCTTTACCCCCTAATTTTTCACTTTTTAAAAAAAATTTCTTTTTGGCGAAAAACGTAGAAAAATAGGGAGACTATGGTTCTGAAAACAAATTTCGTAAAATTTCAATTTTTCAAAAATAAATAAATAACTAACTAAATAAACACATACCCACCTCTTGC
>NC_142940.1:56904486-56909486 GCF_046866305.1 Octopus bimaculoides
GAGAGTGTGGGAAGGGTCGGACGGAAGTGTGGGGGGGGAATAATGAAAGAGAGAGAGAAGGAACTAAGAAAGAAAACAGACGGACTGATATGATAGATGAGAAGACAGAGAGAGAGGGGGAGGAGAGGGCAATGTGAAGGAAGAGGAGGGCTCTTAAGAATGTTTGGGGGTCAAACATATTGAATCGAACATTGTTTGCGACCTGTTGTATTCAGAAGCTGGAGTTAAACACACGGCCCACTGCATCACCAACAATAGAAGGTACAAGCCAACGAGACGATATGGCCGCCACCTGACCCGCAAGCAATAGCAGCCAAAACTCCTTCAATTCGATTTGTACGCTCTTAAAACGGGACACATTTGACAGTGTAATCCTCGGGATGGTCCTACCTGGAATGCCTTTGATTATTGGTTTGCTTGAAAAGGGCTGACTCGGGGTTAAACGACATAGTAGGGATTTCGGAGTTGTCTCAAGTGAAAACATTGATCATTAATGTTAATGAGTCATCTTTGCATTTCAGATTCGATTTTAATGAACATGCGGCAATTTGGGCGTTTCGTTACATTAAATGTGATAGCCTACACTTAGTTATATATTCCTCATGCAGAAGGCATCCATGGCATCCTCCACTCCGTCGCATTGACAGAGAACAGTGTGTTGTAGGGATAACGATAAGGGGAGAGGTTGATTGGGGAAAATAATGAAGATGGTGAGTGAGTGAGTGAGTGGGTGAGTGAATGAGTGAGTGAGTGAGAGCTAGTCAGAGAGAGGAGTAAAAAGGGTAAGAGAAAGATGTGGAGGAGATAGAAGAGAATAGAAAGAGAGGTGATAAAAAGTGAAAGGGAAAGAGAAAAGGTGAGAGAAAACGAGGGAGAGCAAAACGAACAAAAACTAGGAAGAGAAAAGGAAAAAAAAAATGAAGATATAGGCACAGGAGTGGCTGTGGTAAGTAGCTTGCCTACCAACCACACGCTTCTGGGTTCATTTCCACTGTGCGTGGCACCCTGGGCAAGTGTCTTCTACTATAGCCTCAGGCCAACCAAAGCCTTGTGAGTGGATTTGGTAGATGGAAACTGGAAGAAGCCTGTCGTATATGTATATATATATGTATGTGTGTGTTTGTGTGTCTGTTTGTCCCCCCCAGCATTGCTTGACAATCAATGCTGGTGTGTTTACATCCCTGTAACTTAGCGGTTCAGCAAAAGAGACCGATAGAATAAGTACTAGGCTTACAAAGAATAAGCTCTGGGGTCGATTTGCTCGACTATAATCAGTTTGTGCCAGTTATGAGGTCAAGCATCCCTGGAAGTTTCATCTGAGTCCATCCGGTGGTTCTTGTGTTATTTTGTCCACGAACAACAAACAAACAAACAAACGCAACTGAAAACAAGACCTCCGCCTTTGCTAAAGCAGAAGTAATGATAATAATAATGTGTACAAGACTATACACAACAACAAAAACAATATGAAACAAAAGCACTCAGAGAGTGCAAACCTTCACCAAGGTAACACCAAGTTGGGTACTGGGGTTGATCTAATTGACCAGTACACAACTGGTATTTAATTTACTTGTCTGGTGTGCTAACGATTCTGCCAGCTCACCGCCTTAAACAACATGAAATAATACTAACTTAATTGTAATATAATTATAATGGATGGTGACATGTACTTAATTAGAGGTAATATTTGTGTCAATATTAACAAAAACGTTAGCAAATAAAGACAAAAGGATATTTTCCACCAACAGCAGATGTGATATAATTTTCAAGTGACCGCATAGCTTAAAGCAATCCACAGATTGTCTCTATTCAGCATGTGAATTACTATGAAAGTTTGGAAAGTATTAAGACTCTACTCCCTGGAGTGAGTGAAGAACAGAAAATTATACAGTGAATACATACATTAATATGATGGACGTTAACACAGTATTTGTTTGGTATGACCATTGCTTGAAACAAACTGCAAAGGGAAAATGAGTTTTGAGCCAGGCTTTTAGCGGAACTTTCGTTTAAATGTTTCTTCTTATTTAAATATTGCGCAAAACTATAAAAATAAGTACAGTGTACAGATATGTGTCGTTGACCCTCCATCCCCACCCCCACCCTCCACCACCATTTCATCCAACCAATGGAAACAATTTTTATTGCATGACTGGTAAACATATTCTTTCAAGTGGCAAAGAATTTAACAGGTGCATGCTTATTTACCCATGCATACATAACACACACACATATATTTATGCGTGAATGTGTATATGTATACACACACACATTTATATATAAATTTAAGGCACATGGCCTAGTAGTTAGGTCATTACACTCACAATTGCTGGATCATGGGTTCAATCCCCAGGTGTTGTATTCTTGAGCAAAACTCTCATTTTCTGCAATGGTCTTCCATCTATCTGGTAGACTTGCAAGGCCCCACTTCCAAAATTCACTTGTCTGTGATGAAAAATACTCCTCTAGTACTGTTCTGACCAACCACATGGTTCCGTGTTCAGTCCCACAGCATGGCACCTTGGGCAAGTGTCTTCTACTATAGCCTCGGGCCAACCAAAGCCTTGTGAGTGGATTTGGTAGACGGAAACTGAAAGAAGCCCATTGTATATATATATATATATATATATGTATGTATGTGTGTGTATATGTTTGTGTGTCTGTGTTTGTCCCCCCAACATCGCTTGACAACCGATGCTGGTGTGTTTACGTCCCCGTAACTTAGCGGTTCGGCAAAAGACACCAATAGAATAAAGTACTAGACATCCAAAGAATAAGTCCTGGGGTCAATTTGCTCAACTAAAGGCAGTGCTCCAGCATGGCCGCAGTCAAATGACAGAAACAGGTAAAAGAGTAAAAGAGAGAGTTACTACCTGCTTTTATAGCAAGTTGATGCAGGTAGTTTATCCTGTCCCTCTTCGACTTTTAGTTCATGCAATTGAAAATCTGCATTTTGCATGAGATAACCCAATACGTATACATGCATATATGCATACATATACATACAGCTCCCGTGAACCGTCCTAACTATACATGCATGGTAGATGGATGTTAAACGATGTGTGGGTTTCTGTGTATGATTGAATGTTACCTGTATGTTTAATTATGCATGGTTTTGTTAGCCACTAAAAGATATATGAACCAAAACAAGTTTAGTTCTTTGTCACTTGAAAGAATAATTGCTTGCCAGTCATGCAATAAATGCTGTCTCTATTGGTGGCAGTGGGTGAAAAGACACATGTCTGTACACAGTAGCTAACTGTCATGATTTTGCACATTTAAATAAGGAAGAAATATTTTAGCAATAGCTGTAATAAAAGCTGATCATTAACCTGGTTAAAAAGTCATCTTCACTAATCTGCAGTTTGTTTCAAGCAATGAAAGCAACAGTTGTACTCAATACTGAGCTCTACAATCAGTTTGAAATTACATTGTAAGTAAACTGTTGGTGAAGAAAAATTATATTTGTTTTTATTTGCTAGCTTATACATATATACTTATATATGTATATGACCCTTTTGTTTGCCACCACTGGACCCTACAACAGGATGAAAAGTGTCACCCCTTTAAAAGTACTGTCCCTACTCCCCCCCCCCCTGCTATGCTAGCCCATGTATGACTTATTTTTGTCAGCTGAGTAGACAGGAGCAAATGTGAAATAAAGTGTCTTGCAGAAGGATAGAATGTACCACTGAGAATCGAATCCGTGACCTTATGATCCTAAGCTGAATACACCAATCCCTGTAACCCTTCACACCTTCACACTGCAGCCATTAATCACAAGTAAAAGCTCCCATGCCAGCATGGAAGACAGACGTTAAGTGATGATGATGATGATGATGATCACAGCTTCCAATAGTACTCTGTTGATTTCAACAATGGCTATTCAGTTGTTTAATCAATTATATTTCCTGCCCATTTAATTAGTGTAGAAGTGGCTGAGCATTCCACAGACATATGTACCCTTAACCCTTTAGCATTTAAACCAGCCTTATCTGACCAAAATATTCTACCTTTTTTATGTTCAAATTGGCCAGATCCTGCCTCTCACACCTATCCTACAATGTCATTCTAAAAACAAACACTCAGATCATTGACATCTCAAAGCTGCAAGATAATGCCTGCTTAATTCGAAACAAAGTGAATAAATAAGCCTTACATTTGACAGAGACATCTGGATGCTAAGCAGTTAATATAATAAATAAATAATAATAAATGCGCCCTTTTAAAGCCTAGCCAGGCTCATGGGCCCTGTTTCCTGGTTTCTATGGTGTATGTGTTCCCCAGCTGGACGGGAGGCCATTCCATCGCAGCGTTACTCATTTTTGCCAGCTGAGTGGACTGGAGCAATGTGAAATGAAGTGTTTTGCTCAAGAACACATGTTGCCCGGTCCAGGAATCGAAGCCACAATCTTACGATCATGGTGCTGACACCCTAACCACTAAGCTACGCGCCTCCACAGTTAATTTAACACTCAAGCAGAAACAGTAAGATAGAGCTTATGACAAGATGCACAATCCATCAAAAAAAACTTTTACATGGTTTCTGTCTCTCTATCTACTCAGTTTTGATCATAAAGCTTGAATCAACCTGGAAGCTATAGAAAAAGACACCCAATGGGGGGCTGAACTCTGATACTCAGTTTTTAGAAGCAAACTTCTTAACCAGCTAGCCATACTGCATTAACATAACCACTATTAGCTGTTAACACTCCCATTATTATCGTCACCAATCTAACTATTATAAGCATATAACAATAAATGCTAGCATATGTCGTTTTTATAACTGTGTCATTGTATTTCTGTTGCTTTTCATTTTTTCCAGTGATCCATGTTCTCTTCAACAAACAAAAACAAAACACTCTGAAGCTCCTAATGTATGAATGAGATAGGACAACAGGTGCAGCGACGAACGTATGGTGAAAAAAAAAGCTTGTTTTGCAACTATACAGTTCAGATCTGATGTTACAGTGCAGCTCTTTTGATGTCACAGTGCAGCT